>NC_056735.1:185879483-186128830 GCF_019279795.1 Protopterus annectens
TAAAAATTTCATTTAATATTTAGAAGTAAATGAATGTAAATGAATTAAGAATTGCTGGATCTATTTGGACTGTTATAAGAAGTACTAGTTTTGGATAGATGGGGAGACAGAGTAACAAAACTGGGACAGAGGAAGGACAATGACAGCGATTGATCTAATTAGAGAAAAGAAGAGTGAGTCTTGTCACTTAGACCCTGTGACTGATGTCATTTATGCAGTGTTACTCCTTGTGGATTACAGAATATCTTTCTGGTCACGGGAGAAAAAAGGGATAGTGAAAAAAAACAAGTACTTGGAGAAAAGGTAGGAGGTGTGGACAAAAAATATTCTCGCCAGGAACTGAGCCAATTTTTGCTTATTGTTTTGGTTGTAACATGAAGGTATGTGACTTGATTATCTGTTTTATTTGCAACAGGATACATTTTCAATTTTTTAGTAACTTGGTGGGACTATAGAGAATTGAGTTGCTTGTTTTGGACATGAAGAGAAGAGATTTGTTACTTGACCTTAACAGTCTAGAACTGGAGTGGGGATGAAAAAAGAAGTTATGTCTTACCATAACCTTCCATCTGTGTTGTAGATCTTTATTCATTCATTACTGATAGGACTTCGGTTCCATCCTCAGAACCGTTTCCAAGCTCACGCCAGCCAAAAACTCATAGCTAAGACCTACCCATAATGCCCCTCTCATAGTCTCTTCAGATCACGTTTGCCACGTTCCTCGTCAGACGTGCCAAGCCTTCTCTCTCAAAGCTAAGTGTAAATTTTGTGTATTCTTGTGTAGTTTCTTTCAAAACTTTACCCTTTTTAGTCAGTCTCACTAATTTCTCCCCTTGCCTGTAAACTTTTTCTACTTCCGACTCTACCCTTGGTAGTTACCCGTATACCATCGTTGGTACTATCCCTCTCTCCTACCTTGGTAGGCCCTCCTTTTGCCACTTGTGGTATTTCTAGGTACCACTGTTGGTACTCCTCATTCCTTCTATTTATATATTACAAAAAAAAGCCTCTGTCTTTTCACTTGTTTCCTTTCTTGTTATTTTTGTCAGACTACACTATGTCAGAGAAAGCTAAACTGGGGTTTAAGCAGTGCAATAAGTGTGGGCGTAAGATGCCCAACTCAGACAGTCACACTCAGTGCATTTATTGTTTGGGCATGGACCATATAAATGCTTCTTGTGACATCTGCTCTAGTTTCAGTAATCGCACTCTAGCCGACCACAAAAACAAACTGATTTTGAAAGGTTTATTGAAAATGCCTTTTTCGGAGGCTCTCTCTGGGATGGAGGTCTCACCACCTCCTAAGACCGAAAAGCACAAAGAGAAACTGAGTCACTCGGTTCCTACATCTCCATCCGTTACGGGACCGAGTTGACACGGAGTTTCTCTGGCGTCTTCGTCGCAGAGTTTTTCTGGCGTCTTTGGCGCAGACAAACTCGGCACCAGGCTCTATGTCTTCTACCTTGGTGCCATCTCTGATGTTGGCTCCTATTATGATTCCAGCTTTGGCACCATCATCTTCGGTGCCATCCTTGGTTCTGACACCGGCTTTGACAACCATACCCGCTTCAGCACCATCCCCACCCACAGTGCCGATAGCTTATTCAGCTTCACAGACTATGACCCAGTCATTTCCAAAGGTTGAACACCTTCCAAGAGCCAGATATTCTCCAACTTAAGACCCTTTTTCGGGGCACCAATTTTAGCCCATTTCTTGAATGACCTGACTCTCCTTCAGCATAGATCCACCAGGAGCCTTTCAGAACAAGATGTAGTGCAGGTTGTGGACCAGCTCCTGGCAGCTAGGGGACTGCCCACTCCGGCTAGACCTTCAGTCTCCTTTGGAATGGAACCCTTCACAGCATACTCACCAGTATATCCTTCTCCGGCCTCCTCCTGGGCTCTGGAGATCTCGGTACTGATGACCACCCCGGTGCATACTGTCTTGGCTCTGACTGCAGAGTTTCCCCAGTCAGCACCGACTACCCTTGGTGCATTGGCTCCGTTGGAACCGGTACACTCTAAGAGCAGTGTTTGGGCTGCCGGCACCATGGTTCCTAGTTCGGTGCCTATTTTTTCGCTGGCACCGTCTATGTCTATGGCTCCACCGACAGCTACCAGTCCTCTCGGAACTCCTCACCTGGATGCGGGCTCCTCAGGGCGGGGCTTGACCCCAGTTCAGAGGTTGTCCTTCTCGGTTCCGGGCTCCCATCCCTCCTCGGGTGGGCCTCCATTCCAGGTGATGGAGAGGTTCCTTCCCTCCACAGGCTCGCAGTCAGCACCAATGGCATCAACACCAGAACCCCCCTCTAGCATGCAACTGTCCCAACCCCCTACTCTAGGATCCTGGGCACGGGAGCCACAAGACCTTCCCTTGAAGGGAACTCTTTCTCCGTAGTCCTCCTCAGAAAATCCCACTGGGGAGCCACCCCAGAAGAAATGGTGCAAGAGGAAGCACCTTGACTTCCCTGAGGAGTCTATCATTGAGGACACTGATTGCGATGAGGGAAAAGGGTCCCCACGGTCTCCCCCAGAAGACGTCTCATTTGGAGACATTCTCAAAATCCTCAAGCAGAGGGCAGACTGGAAATCCTCTAACCCTTCTTCGGAGGAATCAGTGTTCTTGCAGGCCTTCCGTGCCCGGCCATCTACTTCCTGGGTGACCCCATCTGCGGATGAGCTTGTAAAGCTGATCATGCAGTGTGCCTGGAAAGCCCCGGACAAAGTAGAACCTGTCCCCCGGAGGCTGGACAAAATTTTATGCACCCCGACCCCCGAAGACCAGCCCAATTGGTCCAAGCAGTTGACAGTTCATTCTATGGTCATGGCAGTGACCACCAAGAGGGAACTGGCAGAAGATAGTTTCACTGTTCATCCCCCAAACAGGGAGTCTCAAGCCATAGACAGACTGGGGAAGGAGACCTTTGCCATTTGGTCACTGAACTATCTGGCACACTTCACTCGCCTCCAAAGAGACCTAATTTCTGAAATGTCTAGCTCTTTGGTGGGGGTACTGCCTGATGAGGTGCGTGACACTGTCGCCTTGCAGCTAGCTACCCAAGAGTCTATCTCAAACTCCTCAATGCGATTGATATCTCACACCACAGAGGAGGCCAACTCGAGCAGCCGCATCAGGCATCGGCATGAGACGTCACGCCTGGATGAGTTTGTGTGATTTCGCAGAACCCTTTAAATCTTCCTTTGTCAATGCACCTGTCGACGAATCTTCACTCTTTGGTCGCAAAGTACGAGACACACTATCACGATGCGAGAAAGATGGAAAGACCATGTCTGCTGTGGGCATATATTTTTCCACCCCCCCCCCCCCAGAGGTCCTATTCCAAGAACCAGAGGGTGGGAAATTGTGGTTCAAAAAGTTACAAGGATCTTTTCATGACACTTGTGGTGAGCAATCTTCCGGGGCAGAGGGGACAACTCAAGACGCCCCTTTCAGGGCAGAGGGGGTCTGCGTAACCAGGGCACTAGAGATTCTTTCTCCGGCCGACCCTACCAGTGCTCCTGAGCAGCGGCCCAATTGCTTTCCTCTGGAAGCAGTCTGGGTCGGTTTTCTCTGCACCTACCAGCCTGGCAACTTATTACTACTGACATATGGGTGCAGAGAATAATATCCAGAGGCTACCATACCCATTTGATCTTACCCCCAGACCCGTCAAATGAATCCCTGATGTTCCACCTAATCAGAGGGAGGTAGCAGCCTTAGAAATAGAAAAGCTGCTAAGAAAGAGAGTCATCCAGCCAATCCCACCAGACCAGAAAGGATCCGGGTTTTACTCGAGGTTCTTTTTTAGTGCTAAAAAAGACAGGGGACTGGAGACCAATCCTGGATCTCAGCCTATTGAACAAATTTATAAAACCTCAAAAATTCCGGATGGTCACGGTACAGTCCATTCTTCCTTTTCTAGGGAAGGACAACTAGATGTGCTCCAGTCCAATCTCCCTTTTCTAGGGAAGGACAACTGGATGTGCTCCATAGATCTCCAGGACATGTATTACCACATAAAGATGGATCAGCGCTCCCGGAGATTTCTCTGCTTCCGGCTGGGAGCCAATCATTACCAGTTCAGGGTACTGCCATTCTGCCTCTCGACAACCCCCCCCCCCCCCCCGAGTGTTCACCAAATGTATGGCAGTTGCAGCAGCTCATCTTTGACTACAAGGATTCCAGGTGTTTCTGTATCTAGAAAACTGGCTCCTTACTGCCACGACCAGGAATCTTCTTATCCACAGCCTCTCTTACACTCAAGGCCTTGCTCTCTGCTTGGAGATTATGATCAACAAGGACAAATCTCAAATGTCCCCAACAAAAACACTGTAATTTATTGGAGCGATCTTCGACAACATCCTGTCAAGCTTCCCTCCCTCCTCACAGGCTTTCAAAAATAAAAAAACAGATCTAACTCCTCCTTCCACAGACTTTTGTACCAGCATGCCTTGTACTACAACTATCAGGCTCTATGGCAGCAGCCATTACCCTAGTACTACTAGCGAAGTTGCACGTGAGACTATTACAGTGGCTCCTTTCATCACAGTGGTCAATCTTAACCTACCCACTTGACCACATGATACGCTTTACAAACCTTTGCAAGAAAGAAATGCTATGGTGGATGAAGCCAGAATCAAATCTTTGGTGTCAACCATTCTGTCTCCCCCAGCCCAGGGCCATGGTGACCACGGACGCTTCCCTGTTGGGGGGGGGCATTTCCAGGGAAAGACGGTCCAAGGCACCTGGTCCCCCATGGAGGCCAATTTGCACATAAATGTCCTGGAATTGAGGGCAGTTCTCTTAGCGCTGCAAGTGTTCCATACATCCCTCCCTTTCAGGACCATTGCAAATTCAATCACAGGTTCATAGTTAGGTACTAGGCTATCGGCCCTGGGGCCTATACAAGCCCAGCCAAAAAGGTACCCTGGCTTTTGCCACCCAAGAAAATTATTTTCCTGCGCCACTGTCGAGCAGAGCCACAGATGTGATCCCCAGGGATATTCTCCAACTTACAACCCTTTTTCGAGGCACCAATTTTAGCCCCTTTCTTGAAAGGCCTGACTCTCCTTCAGCAGCCTCCTATAGATCCACCAGGAGCCTTTCAGAACAAGATGTAGTGCAGGTTGTGGACCAGCACCTGGCAGCTAGGGGATTGCCCACCCCGGCTAGACCTTCTTTCTCCTTTGGAACGGAACCCTTCACAGTATATCCTCCTCCGGCCTCCTCGGACAACATGTCAGTCGTATGGTATATAAACAAACAAGGCGGAACCAGGTCTTGGGTCAGGTGTTGGGAAGTCATGAGGATTGGGCACTGGGCGATAGCTTCCAACTGCTTTCTTATAGCAATGCACATTCCTGGAAGTTCCAACCTTATTGAGGACAATCTGAGCAGGAACATTCTGATGCCTCACGAGTGGCCCCTCAATCCTATAATAGTGTATTGGATCTTCCACCTTTGAGGCAGGCCTTGCTGCAATCTGTTTGCTTCCCCCTAAACAACAAATACAGAAGCTACTTTGCCCTGATCCCCCCTTAGGGGGAATCACCGAGGGATGCTTTAATGTACGATTGGTCCCCGGGTCTTTTGTATGCCTTTCCCCCATTTCCCCTCATCCTGAAAATCTTCTAGAAATCTCAAAGGCTGAGAAGCGAAGTGATCCTCTTTGCCCCTTATTGGCCCCATCAAGTCTTGTTTCCTTTCCTATGGCCTCATCTGATTCACAGCCTGTGGATCCTGGATCAATCCTAATGTCTGCTATCTCACCCTCAGGGACTGATTAACCCAAATCTCCACAGCATCAAGCTCACAGCTTGGTTCCTCCACTTCCGATGATTGCCAGGCGGCCTAATATTTCATCTCCTGTCCATGAGATTCTTCTGGGTTCACACAAATCTTCCACCAGGGAAATTTATTCTAGTAAGTGGGTTAGGTTCTCTACATGGGCCAAGGATCAAGACATAGACACTTTCTCTATGCCTATTCAGAAAACCCTACAGTACCTGACTACTCTTTTACATGCAGGAGCTTCAGCATTGACAATTTCTGTACATTTAGCAGCTATCACAAATTTTCATAATGGATTTTATAATTCTTCTGTTATGTCACACCGTCTGTGCAAAACTTTCTTGAAAGGAGTATTACATGTTAACCTTGGGACTTGACTTTGGTACTTCAGTCATTAACAAGCCCTCCATTCGAACCTGCTGATTCATGTGATACAAAATTTTTATCTTGGAAGACTCTACTTCTAGTAGCACTCAGCTCAGCAAGAAGAGTATCTGAGTTGCAGGCCTTGAGTGTCAAGAAACTCTACTTGAATTTCCACAGGGATACAGTGTCCCTACATACTGACCCTTCCTTTTTGCCCACGGTAATTTCTGGATTTTCAATTAACCAATCTATTGACCTGCGGTTTTCTTCCCTCAGCATTCAAATAGAGGGGAGTATCTTTTGTACACCCTTGATGTTCATAGGCAGCTTCATTTTTAATTGGACTAAATCTTTCAGAAAAACAAATCAATTGTTTGCAGCCTTTGCGGGGATCCAGATTGGGTAAACCTGTCTCCAAAGTGACTCTATCCTCCTGGCTTAGAAACGTCATTACCTTCATCTACCATCAGAATGAACTGTCCTTACCTTCCAGGGTAAAGGCTCGTTCCACTAGATCGATGTCTACTTCTGTGGCTTTTCATTCCAGAGTCTCCATGGATGATATCTATGCAGCAGCCACTTGAGCAAGACCTCATACCTTTATCACTCATTACAAATTGGATTTGGCCTCCAGGGGACGAGCATCTTTTGGTTCTATGGTGTTCAGGAATATCCTTCCTTAGAGCCACCCAGGACTCAAGTAGCTGGGGACTCGGTCCTATCAGTAGGGAATGAATAAAGAAACACATGTTTCAATGATGAGCATTTTTCAGGGAAATTCATGAAGTTGTGGACTATCTTGTTATTTGAGTAGGTAAGGTAGTGGGGACTTTTTAACCAGTGTAAATCTCTAAGGACTATGCAGTGGTGTTTTTTAGCGAGGTAAATGATTTGAAATCTGAAACTCAAACGTATGTCATTATTTACGGACTTAAATCCATAGTGATTTGCCAAAAAATTCCACAAATTTTATGAGGCACAGACCAAAAATCTGAATAAAAAATCTGGACATTCTGCAAAACTCTGGAGAGTTAAGAGGTTTGCAGCAGATAAAGCAGTCCTCACTTTCAGTTCATCAGAATAAGCTAATATACAATCCTAAGAATTCAAAATACTCTTACATAAGCATATACTTTTTCCTCAAACATATCAACTGTTTTATCATCCTTGTCAGAAGGGGAAGGATTAGAGTTAATAAAATGCTTGGTAGCAGCTGGATTGACAAAAGCTTTAGCTGTTAGGTCAAGTCAGGGATGAATGTATAGAAGTTTGAAAGACTGAAAAACTTTGTACATTCTATATGCTTTCTTGGATGCAGCAGGATGGCTATCAGGGGAAACCTCAGGCTGTGACAAATGCATCCTTCAATGCTGACAGCACTGGGAGGATGGGTGGAGGGACCACAGACTGTGCCAAACACATCCTGGAATGCTGGCACCTCCGAGGGGATGGAAGGAAGTTCTGGGAATTCTGTTGTAGCATTTCATAGTACTTTCTGAGGGAGAGACTTCAGTGTTCCCCTCTGAAAACAATGGCGCATTCTGGTAATCGTCTCAGAGAATCAGAATCTATGACAGGCAGATTAAGATAATGAAAAAGAGGAATCCCCTTTTCTCTTACCAAAAAACAACCAATAAGAAGGATCAACACAGCCTGTACAAGACCCTAAGTCAGAGTTAATAAACCACTCCTATCTAGTGAAACTGGAGCAAGAGAATATATATATATATATATATATATATATATATATATATATATATATATATGGGTTCCTATCACATCATCGAACTGTGTAATCACCGACACTCACCTCTTCGACACCAATCCATCGACGTCCATATCATCAACAATTCCATAAGCGATCTTCCCCTCACACAGGACCCATGGTAGCTTCTTCCTGTGTTACACCGATCAGGGTTTACATGATTCCGTGAATTCACCTTGAAAGCTACCATGGGTCCTGTGAGGGGAAGATCGCCACCGAATCGCCGATATGGACGTCGATGGAACGGTGTCGAAGAGGTGAGTGTCGGTGATTACACAGTTCGATGATGTGATAGGAACCCATATATATATATATATATATATAGATAGATGTAGATATATAGATATAGATATAGATATATATATATATATATATATATATATATATATATATATGTTTAGTCTTCGGTTTCCTTTTGACAGCAGAAATAAAGCAAACAAGATCTTTAATGGCAGCAACAGCTTCCCCAGGGATGGGTACAACACTGCTTAATCAGGGGCAGCTTCCTTGTCCCTTCTCCCAACAGAGACAAGAGTATCTCTCCCTTGCCCACTAAGGGGATCTCAACAGCCGTAGAGAACATGTCTAAACCCTGGTCCATAGTGGCTGTATGAGCAATACCACAGGGATCTGGAGAAAAATATAAGTGGTCTTTGAAACCAGCTTTGGCCACAGCATAGTCACCCACTTGTGGCTGAGGCAAGTTGCTAGCCTGTTGTGGTGTCAAATGCTGTTTAGTTAACTTTTCCTTTTTTTTATGGCAGGAATAAGGACCAACAGTGCATGGTCTAGCAAAAATGGCTGTTCTTTCCTAGGAAAACCAAGCAGCATAAGCCGGTAAAATTTCAAAAGTAACGTAGTCAATTTTCCCAACAAAAATATATTATAAAACACTCTAATATGCTCTGTCAGCCATAAAAAGTAATTTAAACACAGATAAAATGGTTTTAGGCTACTTTAATCAGCTGTTAAACTGCCAAACACAAATGTGTACTCCAGTTTAAAAGTACAGCAAAGTTGCAAGACAGTCAATAAAAACATTCTTATCTTAAAAAGTACTTTCCCCCACTGGAAAGAAATTTTAACATAAAAAAAAAATACTGGGAAGGTTTTTCTCCAAACTTATCTGCCCAGCAATGGAACAGCACAAGCCAACTAGCGATTCATGAATGCCTGCACTCTCTTCGGAGGCAGAAAAGCTCAGAGCTTGACTCCCAAACCTGTCTTTTAGCCAGCTTAGCTCAACTTTGGCACGTGGAAGGTGTCTTTAAGCTTTGGAATCTGTTCCAGCTGTTATATCCTGTGCAGGGTAGAACTCGTATACCATAGACTACCACAGCAGTGATTGATATGAAGAACATACTCTATTTTGATTAGCTGTTCAAGCACTTGACAGCATAGGGGAAAGAGGATCGGTGTGCCCATCCTGGGGGGGGGGGGTGTATGCACCTACCAGTTTGTCCCTGGTATCAGCCAGTCATAACTTGAGGGCATTGCCCTCAGGGGAACCAATATGTGACTAATTGCAGGAAGATATGCCAGGCAAACTGATTAAATATCTTTCCCTGGGATGTTCAGATGCGTACAGGATATGGGAACTAGGCAAAAACACTCCTTGACAGCAGTGCGATACTGACCAAGTGCGACTCAGTCTCCTCACTGGCCCTGAACATGGGTCCGAGATAGTCTGTGGGAGACTAGTCTGGGTTAGTAGACCCAGGGAATGAGGAGAGGCTCATGGGAGCAGATTATGGTCACAGTTGTGAGAAGCCAAATATGCCCAAAATACAGAACCCATCCCCAGTATAATTCAGTACATACAATCAGCAAAAAGGTAAAAGAAATTTGCAATTTCCCTACTCTTGCATGGATTGGTAGTAAGGTTAAGTCCAATAATACAAGGACACAGTAGGAGACTTATTGCTTAGCTTAGTGCAGCATAGCCAAATACAGCACAAAAGCTCAGAAAGCATAGAACTTTAACAAACAATAAACAAGGTAAACAGCAAATCATCAACTCATGTTGTTCCCTGTGGTAAAAAATGCCCAGAATATCAGAAAAATATACCTTTTCTCACAAAATAAATCAAAAATTCAATGTTCCAAAATGCAGAAGTTTTCCACAGAAAATTTTCAGTAGGCACAATCAACAAATACAAGAAATTTACCACTGCCCTGGTCTTCTAGGGATAAGTAGTAATGTCAGGTCTGGTAATGCAGAGACATAGCAGGATCCCTGCTGCTCAGCTCAATGCATTGCAGGAAAATAGGGCACAAAGGCATGGAAAGCACAGAACTTTAAAGGTCAATAATCAAGTTAAACAGCCAATGGGAAACAACAACTTTGTTCCCTGTGGAAAGTAAGAGATGCCCAGAATGGGTCTATTATATCAGCAAAATTTTTGTTCATTAAATTTTTTTACAGGGTGGGTTTGATTTGGTGGGTATGATTTAGTGAGATATATGTTTCGGTGAGGCAGTGGTCAACTGGTTACTTGCCCTGTAAAAAATTTCGATGTTCACTGAAGGTAGTTTCTATGATTAGGGGTCGATAAATAAGTCATCAATGAAAGAAGATTTCAACGATCTTATATAGATCCACCCAGAACACCAGTAAAATTTTCCTCTTCTTACAGAGCAAAAAAAATCAGTGCGCCAAAATGTTAAAGCTTTCTCCAGTACAACTTCAGCAGTCAAAATGAGCAATCAGCAAAAAGTAAAAGAAACTTACCACTTCCCTGGTCTTAAAACAACTGGTATTAAGGTCAAGTCCAAGAATGCACAGACACAGCAGGAGGTCTGTTGGGCAGCTCACTGCAGCCCAGTCAAACAGAACCTTATGCATTGCAAAACCACTACATCGTACTTTATCTTTTGACTTACATAAGATAGCTTAATGAAGAAGGTACTCACTATGCAAATTCCATTCATTCTTATATTTTAAACTGCATTTGTCCCCATCATCTCCTCAGATGTAAATTAAGATTGCTTACTGGGGTAGAACACTGGAGAAAATGGAGGAAACTCTCTCATGACACTCAGATGAGCTGATAGCCCTTAGGAAAGGGGAGAAAGCACTGTTTAATCAAATTATAGAACTACAGGCAGTCTGAAAAGATATACAGGAGAAACTTCTTGAGCTAGAAGAGAAAATCTTTTGCTATCCAATATCCCTTATGGGCTAGAAGGGAAAGACGACGTGGCTTTTATTAAAAACAAGTTGACTGACATAACTGCAATGTAGGCGGAGAGTCAACTAGTGAAGAGAACACACAGGGTGCAGTCAATGCTGAGCTCAAATACAAGAGTTCATCAACAGACTGTAGTTAAGTTTGAAAACCACATAATAAAAGAAAAACTCCTGACATTATTATAGCATAAAAAATAAGACTGAAATCTGACAACAACTGGATCATTGAGGATAATGACTACTGTTTAGGGACTTGGATTAAAAGGAACAAGTTCAACCATTCTTTAAAAAATGCTGGAAATTGGACATAAAATTTTTATTTCTATATCCAGCAATATTTAAAATATCTTTCCCCCATGGTGCTGACTTTCCTCAACCTTGAAAAAGTGCAAGCAACTATACAGAAATTTCGGCAAGAAGGAGAAATGACTGAAAACAAAAAGTAATGGCAACAAGGAAATGAGAAAGGAACACCACAGCAAAAGAATGGTTGAAAGATGGTCACAAGATGGGTTGCCAACTGGCTCACTGACAGAACCCACACTGTAAATGTTGCAGACTCCAAATCTGACCTCAAAGCAGTGACAAGTGGAGTACCACAGGGTTCCGTCCTGGGACCTCTCCTGTTTGGTACCTACTTCTCTGAAGTACAGGCTAACACAGAAGGCCTCTGGCTAACGAAGTTCACAGATGACTGCAAACTAGGAGCTATAGTCAAGTCCCCAAATGATGTGGACCATCCTACCGAAGGGCCCCATTGAGACAGATACTTGGTGTCAGAGCCATGGCCTCAAGCTCAATGCCAAAAAGTGCAGTGTCATCCCCTTTGGTAAAAACACTGCACCCATGAACTACCACATAGGCTGCAATCTACTTAACACTGAATGCGTGATAAGAGACCTTAGGACCCAAGTGGACAGTAGTCTCTCCTTTAATAGTCACATTGCCACAGTAGTCAGGAAGTCCTTCTTCGTGGCACACCTCATCATAAAAGGGTTCTCATCCAGGAAAAAAGAGGTAATTGTTCCCCTCTACTCAACATTCATTAGACCCATTATAGAGTACAACGCCCCTTTTGGAATGTACCTCACAAGACATCTGCAGCAGCTGGAAAGGCCACAGAAGTACCTCACAAAGGGGATTACTGGCCTCAAACAAATGCCCTACACTGACCACCTCAAAAAACTCAAGCTTTACTCTGTAGCACATCGCCTAGGTGATCTCTGCCTAACATATAAAGCTATGTCAAACCCGGAGCTGTTGGACATGCTACACCTAAAGAAATACGAATCCCTCCAAGCTACATGCTCTACGGACCTAAATCTTGTCACCACAACAAACAGGATATGCTGGAGGGATAGAGTCCTGTCCCAGAGACTTCCTATACTCTGGAACAAGCTACCCATCTATGTCAAGCAAAGTTCTTCATTAGCACTCTTCAAGAAAAATCTTGATGAGTGGATGGGAAATAGGAAATACACCCCGGGGAGCACTTCTGTGTCTCTGCTCGACAGTGGCACAAGAAAAAAACTTTCTTGGGAGGCGTAAGCCATGGAACCTTGCTGGCTAGGTTTACATAGGCCCTTGGGCCAATAGCCTAGTACCTACATATGAACCTATGAAACTGTTCCCACTTTTTTAAAAAAAGATATTGGAGAGGGTGAAAAGAACCTGCCAATTTTGCTAAAAAAGTAGGGGAAATTTCAGAAGATAGACGTTTACAACTGCATTTGAGAGGATCAGCAGAGCAAGTAGTTTAAGGTAAGAAATTTGTTTATAATAAGCAACAGAGGCACATCATGGAAAAGTTATAAACTTGGCAGAAGTAGGATTGACTGACACATTAAAGAGAGATTGCTTGGAGAGTAATGTATGGATTGTACGTTTTTAATTTATCCAAATCTTTTGGGTTTCTAATAACATGACGGGAATGGACCCCATTCCTAAGTCAAAGTATAATTAAATTTCATAAAATTAGTATTGTTTCAATCTTTGTCAGCCAAAATTACACTTTCCAGCACCTGCAATGTGCCCAGTAGTGACTCCTGTAATTTGTACGGAGTTAAATGCATTGTAGCATATCTAAATATGACTGTAGACTCTTTTATAAGACTAGTTGTTCCTAGTGCTAGTGGAACTCTCTGAATATTATTCTTCCACATTGCTCTTGTTTGTGCCTGCAAATCCTGATATTTGACTTTGTGTTTCTCTGTAAGCAAGACACTGTAGTCTATGGGTGTAGAGATTTTAATGATCAATGCTACTTTTGTCTTCTTTTCATGGACCACTATTGTCTGGTTTTCTCGCATCTATCCTTTGAACTGGTGGTAATAGGTGATCCCATGTGATGTTGACTTCATAATTTTCTATGATAGTTTGTGGCTCATGTTTCCAGTGTTTTTCTGCTACTTCAATATTGTAATGTTTGCACAATCCCCAGTGCAACAGTCTTGTCACATTATTATGCCTTTCAGTATACAGTCCTTCTGCCATTAGTATATCACAACCAGCAAAAAGGTGTGCGACTGTTTTCAGTTCTGTTTTACAAAACCTACATTTGTCTGTTTCTCCCACATGTTCAATGGACTTTGTAAACCAATGTGTATGTGGTCCACTATCTTGGGCCGCCAATATTAAACTTTCATCTTTTGGTTTGAATTTGCCTCTCCCTAACTATTCCCGCATTTGATTCTGATCAACATGAGGTTCTTCTAGTTTTCTATACTTGCAACTATATTTATGTATTTTCCACATTTCTTGCCTTCTCCTCTGATCCTTCAATGTATGTTTAATTAATTATATTAATTATATTTACATTTAATTGTATGGACAATATACAGAGACTGATGTATAAGTTCCATATTTAAGTGAGGTCCTCACTGAGCAATTTTAAGTGCTGCGATAAGCAAAGTTAGACTAAATGCTGATGCTGACATTGGGCTGAAAATGCTATTACAGGACACAGAGAAGGGAACAAAATTACACAAAGTCAACAGACCCAAAAGAGGTGAATAGAAAGTATTAATTCAGAGGAAAATATGTCAAGTTGCAAGAGTGCAATAACCAGTAAATAACCAGGAGTTTGGGATAAGATTAAGGCCAGTAAACAGAGATGGGTTTGATTATTAGATAACAGATTAAATTGAACTTTCATAACGTTTGCTACTGATTAGCAAAATTAGCAATTTAGACAAATAGTCACTAATAAATAATAATGAATGTGTGTGTGCATGCGTGTGTGTGTGTTGGGGGGTAGGTCGCACAGAAGAGAGAAGCTATATTTTAATATTTGAGTGCTTAATGAGCGAAAGCTAAATGATTTACATGGGGAAGTAAAGTGAAGAGAGGATTAGTATGGAGATTGTATATTGTCATGCAGATTTTGGCAGTCAGTTATAAACTACGAATTCTAACACTAACAGAATTGTTTAAGAGTAGTTTTCAGTTATACTTGAAAAAAGAGCTGCTAAAAATGGATCTTGAAAACCTGAAAAGAAGCAAACTAGGAGACAGGGACAAAAGAAAGGAAAGGAAGTAGCATTTGGGTAAATTCTGAAGTGAAGAGTAAGCAAAGAAAACTGGAGCACATTGAAAAAGAGGCAGAACAAATGTAACATGATACTGTTGAATGTAACAACACAATGTGAACGACCTAGTAGAGTGGACAAGGACTAAGAAGAAAGCACTGTAAAACTAATTCAGGAACCAAAACATGTAAGGCAGGTATTCTGCACCTTAATTTCTAAACTATATAAAAAGCACATTACACAGGCAGATTGGAAAAAGAGGGCAACAAAATATTTACAAGACCTGGACCTAAAGAGTCTTACTGATGAGGAAGCGTGAACCTTAACCCAACTCATAATACAGCAATAAGTTAAAATTCAGCTGACAAAACTACTGTATTTTCCCGAAAATAAGACAGGGTATTGTACCCCCCCCCCATCGAAATATGCATTAGGGCTTATCAGGAGATGCCTTATTTACCCCCCCCCCGTACAAAAATCGTCATTTATTCATGTACACTAATCGTCATTTATTCATGTACAAAAATCAACACTTATTCATGTACACAAATTGACATTTATTTGGTACTTTTCTGTTATTGGGCAACAGTTCTAGGTAACGCGTTAACAGTTATGTGACAATTCTACATAAACAGTGCAACAAACATTTCAACTTCAGAATATCTACACCTTGGCTTTCACAGTGCAATATTTCGTGCTTAACAGAAAGTGCAGAAAAATCTCAACACATGTATATTGGAGGAGGAGAATAAAACAGGTGAATAACTGCCACTTTTTGAGTGGTGATGCTTTCTTTATTCCTTACCCAAACCGTAAGAGAAGAATGATGGAAAGTCAAAAAAATGAAGTCTGGGAACTAGTGGCCTTACTTTGTAATTACCCCTTGATAATGAAACATTACCTTAATACAATAAAGTCAAAAAAACTGACAAGAGCTTGCTGGCAGCCAAAAGCAGAAGCAATCCTTTCTGTTGCCCGATAACGGAAATGTTATTCAAATACAGTCATGTCATCTTCTTCTGGAACACTATCATAAGTCTCCAACCCCCAAATTCTGGCCTGAATTTCTTGCGACTCCATTTCCTCTAGAATCATTGGCCCCAATCTGTCATGCCTAGCAAGAGAGCTCTCTTTAAATGAGCACTGCTTATCCATGTAGCCTGCTTGTAGTGCATTGGCAACACAGCTGTTAGTAATTTTATTCCATGAATTCTTCACTGAAGTCATGACCTCTTGCAGGCTAGGCTTCATAAAGTTTCCATGCTGATTTATCTCCATTCTATTTTCAATGCAGTAATTGAGTTCCATGCACAAATGGCCCTTGAATGGCTTGTTTATTGCAATATGAAGATTCTGGCAATAGGTAGTCATTCCTGTGGGAATCATTATTTGATCTATTCTTCTCTGTGCAAGGAACTTCTTCATGTCTTTAGAGCGGTGAGTGCTGGCCGAATCCCAGACTAGCAGATCTCTTTTGCCAACTCGCAAAACAAGTGGCAGCATTACATTGACCCACTTCCTTTTAACTGCTTGTGTGCACCAGGCTTTTTCGGTTTCAAGAATGTAAATGCCTGAAACGTGTTCAATCTTATCTTTCTTGCCCTTACTAATGATTACAAGTAGGGTTTTCTTTCTATCTAGAAGAATTGCCAAAATACAGGTAACACGTGCACTTTCGTAACCAGTGGAGGGAATGTTGATTGACGAGGCACCCCTCTGATCAACTGTCGTTTAAAATCCTTGGCCCATAAACACTGCAGTTTCATCCATAGCAATCATGTTGGAGAGTTGGCATCTAGAAAAATCGATGCCATCAACAAAGGACTTCAATGCAAGTGCATGTTTAATAACTTCAGTATCTTCCAGCTTGAACAGTATTGTTGATCTTCTTAAAGACAGTTCATACTGCTGAAGGAAGCCATCCAGCCAATGTTGTGATGCTTTTAATTCTTCTGGGAATATTTCTAACTGTGGTGTCATTGCAAGGGTAAATGCTTGAATATCAGCCCTGCGCACAACCAAAGCCATTGCTCTCCTGATAGCAATCCATTCACAGATGATATTCTTGCAGGTTAGGAAATAATAGTTGCTGACCTCATCCACACTGGCACCTTTTAGCATTTTCCTCGTCGGCCTGTTGACTGAGGTTATCATATGCTGCTCGCCATTTTTGGACCATTCGGAGATCCAAGTTCTTCTCTTTACAGAAAGCCATCAGATTCTTTCCCCGGGAGTCCTCCACGATTCCTTTCTTGTACTCGACAGAATAGCTCTTTCTTTTTGCACTCATCTTGTCTTGGGGGGCAGTTAATTGAAGACTTACGAGACAAGAGTGGCAACACAAAATGGCGATGGTTAAGAAGACACAACCACACCCATTCGTTATCAAGTCCGCACGTTCTACATATGTTGTCTGTACTTTGACCAAAGTACACTTGCCAGTGTTTATGGGCCACGGATCTCAACTGTCAAGTATGAGTGAAGATTAGGATTACAGTAAGAATCGTGGAGGACTCCCAGGGAAAGAATCTTATGACTTTCTGCAAAGAGAAGAAGATGGGTGTCTGAAAATGGTGAGCAGAGTATGATAACCTCAGTCAACAGATATCAATAATATTATTATTTTATAATTCAACAAGTCTGTCATGTGTTGTTGACGATCTTAACTGGGGCTTATTTTTGGGGCAGGGCTTATATCATGACCACCCTGGAAAATCATGCTAGGCCTTATTCTCTGGTTAGGTCTTATTTATGGAGAAATACCGTAGCTATAGATAATCTCCAGAAAGTGATGGATTACCTATTGAAATATTGAAAATAAACAAATAATAATAATAAAAGTACTGGCAAAAAATCTTTAATGAAATCCTAATAAGTAAATAAGTGTTGCCCTCCTTAAAAAAGTAATAATAACTGTATTAAAAAGGAAGATAAGGAGCCAATAAACCCAGGATCATATAGCCACAAATGCAGTTTTAAATAATGATTATATGGTATTTACTTCAATTAAAGAAACTGGCAAACTTGTTTCCAAATCTTATAAATCCAGACTCACGTCACAATAAAAAAAACATATATGCAGAATCTCACTAAAAATTACTAAAGATTTAGAATCCTGTTTTAAACATGTCCAGGAACTATTCTGTCTTTGCATCTGAATTGAATTGTCCTCTGGTCTATCACCGACCCTGGAGAAAGAACTATTTCTAGCTTGGCTAACACATCACTCTCCATAACCACATCATATTACTTCCTCTCCAAATGCTATCTCTAGCCATTGTGAAGTGATGCCCCTGATGTGCCTGATTATGTCCTTCTATTGTAATCTTTCTGTGTTTTTGCACTGCTGTTGCCCTTTTAACTATAAATTAGCCTACATGCCCAACCCATTCCATACAGTCACTTTCTCTGAGGACAGCACATCTATTTCTCTTCATCCAGTAACTACTTAGCTTTATTCAGTTTCCAGCTTTTTACCCTTTGCCTTTTGTGTCTAATCCTTTCTGTGTATACTCTTATCTGAAGATTTATGCCATTTTACCCCTTTCTCTTATTTATCTTATTCATTTTATTGCGTCCTCTCTTTTTTCATTGTTTCCACTTTTATTTATTTTTTCAAACAAAATTGTCTAAAGGGTGGAAGAAAGTCAAAGCAGGAGAAACACAACAGAGATGGCCACAAAGCCTGGCTCTGTGGTGTAGAGAGACAGAGCATTGACGATAGTGCTAATGACCTGAGTTCTGCCATTAGCACAAGCACTGGAACAGCCATGCAGGGGGAGATAAGCCAAGCTGCCTATCCCACAGACAGGAACTGGTAACCAGGTGGCTGTTTCACTATATGCAATTGAAGGCTTCCAGGTGAAACTGCTGTATCCAAAGATGTGGGTTTGGTTTACCAAGATGGTAATGGCAATTCTCATTAACATGTGGGTGGAAGTATCCACATGTGGGGGAGCATAGTAGACCCTCATTGTGACGTGGGTGTCAACATCAGTGACCCTGGAGTGGAGTTAAAGCCTCAATAAAAACCCTGATCACTGCATGAATGACTGCTTCTACTGTAGGCTCTCTCCTTATGGGCTGACCGATCGAAGAGGGCTGATGGTCAGCAAGTAGTTGGGGACAAAAAGGGTATTTAAAAAAACAACCAAAACTGCCACAAAGTAGAATTAAGTGTCTGCAAAGTAAAGTTATAGTACTGACTTAGTTGTTTAAGATATAACAAATATTAACCAACAACAGTCTAGTTGCCAGACTACAGTAAGGTGTTCTATGTGAACAGAAGAGTCCTTAGTCATTAAGTGCAGACTTTTATGTTACTAAGTTGTTAGTATAAAGTCTGTATCTAATCAGCAGTTTACTAAAGGTGACCACTGCAGAATTAGCTGACTACTGAATACTTCTATTTAGCAATGTTCCTTAAAGTGGCTACACAGATCTAGTATAGTTGGTTAAATATGGAATTTCCATATAGATGCTGCTAGTATAGTAAAATATTACTAGTTTTCTCCACCTATCAATTACTTTCTCCTAACTTCCTGCTCTAACTCTTGTACCCTCCCTTATTCTCTGTTCTCCATCCTTGTTTCTTATTGTATCCACTGTGCTCACCATTCTTTCTATATTACATGTCAGTTCAACAGTTGTCTTTGGTGAGGGTCTGTACTGGTATCCCCTTTGATGATCCCTGGGTATCATTGATAGGATCCTTTCTATCATGGCTCCTTATGCACCTAAAAGTCCCATACAAATTATTACATAAAATTTTCATCAGTATCAGTCAGACCTCCCTATCTCTACTACCCATAACCCAAAGAAAGGAGATTATTCTGAAATTATCTCCTTCAGTCCTACACCTCATCAGAGATTCCATTCCACTGCTCTCTTACATTAAGTTGTTGTTCCATTTATCTGCTGTCCCTCCTTCCTTGTCCTTGCTTGTGACAAACACATCAACCCAGACTCATAATGCCAATCATCAAGTATTTATTTTACATTTGTTTACCAGGAAAGTCCTACTGGGATATAGACCCATTTTCAGCAGAGGCCCGGGGAGAAAAGCTCCACATATAACAATAACAAAGTTTAGCACTACTAACAGTTCATAACATACCAGCTTTGATATTACAGTTAGTTAGTTTTTACACTTAACTATAAAAACTATTTGTATGGTACAAGGAGAGATTATGGAAGTCAGTATAGCTATAGCGTAGTATAATAAGCATTACTATTTTCTTTCTGTAAACTTTGCTCAGAACTTTCATGTCCCCCATCTTACATTCTCTTTGTGCATCATATATACCAAAAATGAATGCTTTTTCACAGTTTGACAAATCAGCTGGCTGTTCTACTGAGCCCAGGGGAACCAGTGGTAAGAGTTTTTCTAGACATTTTTTAGGATTCTGAATTGTCACCATATATGTTTTAGTCAGCCGGTTTTAATCCCGACTCCCCTAAATCTTTATCTACATTTATTTTTTTGAAAAATTTTTAATACCGTTCTTGTGAAATGCATTTTTGGGGCCAAAAAAACTCTGACTGCTATTACTTTTTAATACAGTGTTTTATTAACAGTATCAGAGATTCAGCTGGTATGTTAAGCATGAAGCACCATTTGTAAAATTATGTTGATCTGTATATGATTGTTTTATTGCAGCCTTAGCCTTTTCAGAAGTGTCAATTGTTCTGCCAAAACATAAGTGCTGAAATCATAATAATGAAAGCACTGTATTAAAAACGTTGTGCTTTTCTCCACATTCCACAAGGAAAGGAAAATGACAAATGCATGTCAAACTCAAAGTAAACTTCACTGTCATACTGATCAACACAGAGGAAAAACTGCATATCACTACATGAAATTTTGATACTCAGGCTTGTACCATAAGAATGACAGTTTACAGAAGGAAGACAGTAAATTAATAATAATTTAAATACTAAAAATAAAAATCTAAATAAGATACTAAAAATAAAATAAAAAACTGAAAGTTTTTTTACAGCAGAAACAAAAAAATACAACAGGAATAGACTCAGTAGAAATATAAGGATATATAAAAAAAAGTACTATAAATAGGCACACGTAAAAACTTACGATCACCAATATATGCCATAAGTTTACAGTTTTCATAGTGCAGACTGAGACATATAAAGTGAGCTATTCATGGAGTTACGTAAATAACAGTAACATATTGCACATAAAAATAAGTTATGCACTCACCATAACATTCCATCTGAGTTGCTGCTCTTCATTTGTCTTCAACCTGTGGGATATGGATCCGGTATGGATCCGACTCGGCCGCATTTCTCCAGAATCAGATCCAAACTCCAAGCTCCTCCCCTAAGCATAATGCCCCATCTTCCTCCTATCCTCAGATCAAGTTTGCTGCAACCAGCAGCACCCCAACCTAACCATGTTCCTAACACCTTAGCATCAGCACCCAAAAACACCCATAAAGAAGACATAGGCTCTCAGAGTAGGGAGAACCCTCTACCATCTGGTCTACAACACAGCCCGAATAAGGCAGGGGGAAGGAGGGTGGGACAATTGAAGACAAATGAAAAGCAACAACTCATATGGAATGCTATGATGAATACATAACTTTTTTATCTGAAGTTGTTGTTTCATTTGATCTTCAACCTGTGGGGCAGAGTTCCCAGCTACCAAAAGATTCTGGGATGTCCTCATGGAAAGATGTTCTGGAGCATGGTGGAGCCAAAGGTTGCCCTGCCTTTGGACCAGAGATCCAACCTATAATGCAAAATAAAAGTGTGTGATGATGCCCAAGTAGCTGCTGAACAAATATCACTCAAAGAAATCCTAGACCAAAAGACCGCTGAAGTAGCCACAGACCTGGCAAAGTGCACGCTGACATGAACTGGTGGAGAAAGTACTTTGACTTTATAGGCCAAAGCTATGCACTGAGAGATCCAACGAGAAATAGTTACCTTAGAAACGGGTTTACCTAAGAAAGGGCTTATAAAAGGAAACAAAAAGCTGATCAGACTTATGAAAGGACTTTCTTCTATGCAAACAGAATCGTAGATGCTTATGAACATTAAGCAAATGCAATTTACACTCCCCCTTATTCTGGAAGTTCAGAAAGAAAACAGAGAGATTGATGACCTGGTTGATGTTAACTTCTGATGCCACCTTCGGAAGAAAAGAGGGGTTCGTCCATAAGGAAACTCTGTCTTTGTGAAACACCATATAAGGGGGCTTGACAGATAAGGCTAAAACTCCGATACCCTTTTAGCCAAAGTAATGGTAGCCAGAAAGGCTGTCTTCCAATACAGTAAATGCACATCCACTGTAGCTGCTGGTTTAAAAGGGGAAGAAACCAAGGCCTGTGGGACTAGAGTTAGATCTCAAGGTAGTGTAGGGTCCTTAACTGGAGGCTTAAGTAAAAAAAAAAAAAAAAAAAAAGTACTTTTCAAAAAGGTTTTATAAAGCTTGGAAGAAGTTAAGGAAGCTGAATTGTCCCCCATATGAAAACTGGAGATAGCTGCCAACTGTACCTTTACTGTAGAAAAACTGGCACCCTGATGAAAAATATCTGCCAAAAATTCCAAAATGGCAGGGATTGGGGCAGTGAAGGGGTCCAAATCATGCTGAGAGGTCCATATAGAGAAATGTTTAGACTTACTGGAATAAAGCTTCCTAGTGGAGGATTTGTGAGCCACTACCAAATCTTCTTAACAGGAGAAGACAGCCCGGGAGTCCTAGCTATCACTGGAACTGGAGCAGCCAAGTCATGAGTTTCATACTGACTAGATCTAAGTGTGGGATCCCTGAGGGATGCGAGATCAAACCCGGAACTGGATCCAATATCCAAGGAGGACACACCAAGTGAGATCACAGAGGGGGGGACCAAACCTGGTGACACCAGAAGGGGGCAAAGAGGATCACTAAGCTTCCCAGCTGTCAAGCTTTCTGAATGAATTTCAGGATCAGAGGGAGAGGAGGATAAGCATACAGAAGACCAGACGGCCAAGCATGAACTAGAGGGTCTCTAAGGGACTCCCTCAGATGGCAGTTCAGAGCAAAAAACCCGCTGCACTTCGCGTTGGAAGGAGAGGTGAAGAAATTGCAGCAAGGTTGACCCCAGTTTAGAAAGATCTGTTCTGCTACCGAAGAATTCAGAGACCACTCGTAAGGCATCAGAATAGATTTGCTGAGCCTGTCACCCAGAATGTTGAACCTCCCTGGAATGTGCGTTGAAACCAGAAAATGGCCGGAGGAGATCACCAACTCCCACAATATCATTGCTTCGCTACAAAGGGGGTAAGACCTGGTTCCCCCCAGTTTGTTAAAGTACCAGACTACAGACATATTGTCTGTCTGGATGGCAATCGTCCCTTGGAGAAGATGAGCATGAAGAGCTGGCAACGCTAACAGGACAGCCCTCATCACCAGGACGTTGATATGCAGATGGCTCTCCACAGAAAACCACGTGCCTTAGACTGTCCTTGCTATGCAATACCCCCCACCCCCACTGAGCACAGAAACATCCATGGTCATTGGGGCAGGAAAAATAAACGGCAACCCAGAAGAAGATCTGGGGACTGAAGCCACCAGAGAAGCGAATCCCTGCAAGCCTGACATAAATGAATTGGATGGGATAACGGAAGATCTAGCAAGGACCAATGAACAACTAGGGTCCATTGGAGAACCCTCATATGCAGACGATCCATGGGGAATCACAGTAATCATGGCCGCCATGGACCCTAATGCCCAAAGAACTGACTCCGCAGTGGGATATTGGGTCTGAACAATGTACCATACATGATGTCTGAGGGATTGAAGTCTGTCTGGAGTTAGGCAAATCTTGCTCTGGGTGGTATCTAACCGAGCACCAATGAAGTTGAGCACTTGAACTAGATCCAATTGGGACTTATTTTTTTTATTTTATTTAACATTTGTTGACCGGGAATGTCCGACTAGGTTCCACAGAGCCTGTTTTCAGCGGAGGCCCGGGGAGAAATGCTCCAGATGCATGTCTTTGGAATGTGGGAGGAAACCGGAGTACCCGGAGGAAACCCACGCGAACACAGGGAGAACATGCAAACTCCACACAGAAGGCACCCCAGCCGAGAATCGAACCGGAGAACCTCTTGCTGTGAGGCAGCAACGTTAACTGCTGCACCACCTTTTTTATTTATTTATTTATTTTTATTTTTATTTGAGATTTATGGTTATCCCTAGCTGGTGGGTGGTCTGGAGAAGGAGATCCCTGGCTTGACAGAATTGATGTGTGGAGGGAGTGGAAAGGAGCCAATTGTCCAGGTAGGGGAAGACCTGGAACCCCTGCAGCCGCAAGTGAGCCACCACCACTGCCATCACTTTGGTTAACACCCTGGGGGTGGTGGTGAGACCAAAAGGGAGCGCTCTGAACTGGTAATGATTGGCTCCCAGCCAGAAGCGGAGGAACCTCAGAGAGCATCTGTCCATTTTGATGTGGTAGCACGCATCCTGGAGGTCCACCGAGCACATCCAGTCATTTCTCTGCAGAAAAGGCAGAATGGATTGTAGAGTGACCATCCAGAATTTTGTCTTGGCAAGTGACAGGTTTAGGGTTGAAAGATCCAGAATGGGTCTTAAATCTCCCGTCTTTTTTGGCACCAAAAAGAACCTTTAAAAGATGCCTGATCCAGATTGGTCTGGGTGGATGGTCTGGATGATTCATTTTTCGAGCAGCTTGGAGATTTCCACTGCTGCTTCCTCCTGTTGTGAAGGTGGAAGGTCCAGGAGGTACTTGAGTGGGATTGTAGGTTGAAGGAAGGCGATTGAATATCCTCTGCATATAATTTGCAACACCCGACGATTGTCTGTGATCAACTCCCAAGCTGTTGGTTGCATCGAGAGACGTCCCCCGATTGCCTCCAGAGACTAGCAGTTGGGCAACCTTTCAGGACTGCTGTGAGGGTCTGTCTGGGAAAGAATTCCGAAAACCTCTGGTTGCTCAGAGCCCCTCTGCCACAACAATGGCGTCTGTCATATCCCACTTTGCCTCTGGGGAAAGGAGAGTCCTGAGCATCGTGGGAAAAGCCTGAAAGTTCCAGAACCAATATTCTTCATCCCACACCGATTCCTGGAAAAGGACAGTTGTGGGGTTGAGAAGCGGATCTCGACAGCAGACAAGGTCTTCCCATCTTTCTCACTCTGGACTAAGGTGTTTCGAACTGTCTTTCCAAAAAGGGTGGAACCGTCATAAAGGGCATTTGTATAGGATGCCTTGAAGGGCTCTGAGAATGCACAAAGCCGGAGCCTGGCGTGATGCCTGATGGCAATGCCTGTGCCAGCCTTACTAGAGGCACCTTCTGTAGCGTGTGACAGAAGCCTCATAGAGGTGTTAGAAATATAAGTTAGGATGGCCATACGGGAGGAGAAGACCTTCTTCTCTTGTGCTGACATGGACCCTGGGACAGACTCGGCAACATCTCTGATCAGGTCCCGCTGAAGCCTGATGACATGTGCCATGTAGTTCAGCGCACGTAAGGCAAACATGGCTGAAGCATAAGCCTGCTTCCCAAAACGGTCCAAGGCCCAAGACTCTTGGTCCAGTGGATGGACCATACAGCTCTCCTGAAAGAGCTCTTTCTTGGTGACCACCACAACCACCATAGCATCAACCGGGGATCCCTTAGACCAATGCTGTTTGTCCAAAGGGACACTGAGAATTTTATCAGGGCACTTGAGGATGAGCTCCATGTCGGGCTCCTTCCATGCCCAGGATGAAATCAAGTCCACAAGTGGATCAGTGGGAGGGGACACCCAAGAAATAGAACACCTCCAGGAACACCGACTTTTCCGGGTTCATTTTTTGGACAGACAACCCCCCACAATGGGGTCGGATTTACATGATGTCCCCAAAGGAAGCATCATCTGGGGCTGACAGGGAGGAACCCTCACCTTCCTCTAAGTCACTCTCTTCTGTGAGGGACTCCAACGGGGAGTCCAAATGTCTCCTTTTACATTTATGTTTCTGATGGTGCTCCTCAGGGGAGGCTCTGGGGAGGACTCACAAACTTCTGGCTTTTCCTGGGGGAACACCCTAAGACAGAGAGGCAACAGAGGGGGCAGGATGGCGGATTCCGGACCAGAAACAGAGGAAGCCAGGATGGACTTGGAGGAGGATAACGTCAAGGGATCTGAGAGCACCCTCTCCACCACATCAAAAGCAGAGGGAGAATAAACACCTGAAGCTGGGAAGAGTACAAGATCCATAACCCTCTGAGTCAATGGGGGAGCTGAAGCCAAGCCTCCAAGTGCCGAGACTCTGAGTGGAAGGGCCGCCTCCAAAAACCTCAGAGCTGATGTCATCCTCTCAGATCCATTACCAAGCTACAGCTACGTGAGTTGGACGACTCCACACTGGTAGAAGCAGAGCCACTCAGGGCAACGGTTGGCATTGAGGTACCATCGGCACCTACCCCTTAACACAGTAAATCTCAGACCTAAGGACACCGAAAACGGGGGTCAGATCACAGAAGCAGCAATGGAAAGAAAGGCAAATTGCCTGTTCCCAGCCCCGGAGGTGGAGGGGGCAGGCAAGACTCCCATCTAGATCTGTGTCCAGATGAATTTCTGCATCATCCTGTCCACCTTGGCTTCATAAAGACTACATGTGAACCGGATGGAAGAAGCTACAGATACGGGCGAGGAGAGGCCGATACAGGAGATTAGCCTTGGGAGACCTCTAGCTCTGATGAGAAACAAGGCGACTGGAACTAAAGAGAGCCTGGGCTGGGGGTCGGGCAGGATTTAGCTGGGGGCTCGGCTGAAGAAGCACAGAGGACCGCTTACTGGGCTTATTCCTGTGATGGTGCTTCTCCCTGTCCCTAGCCTTCTTGGAGGAAGGTTGAGTCCCAGATGCTGGGGGGGCAGGAAGAAGATGTAGAGGCCTCAGAGGAAGGTGGAAGAAGGAGGCTTTTCAAAAATGAGCTTGTTCCTCCTGTCGATCAATGCCCAGGGGTTGAAGCCCGCACAAATTGAACAACACATAGTGTGGCCATCAGAAGAGGGGAGCTTATGGTCACATTTTCAGAAGCCTGGCTTGGGGGTCTCAGCCATGGCAAAATGGAACCTTGCACACACACACACACACACACACACACACACACACACACACACACACACACATTAAAGAGGAAAGGATAAGAAGAAAGGGGGCATATATTTTTTTAAAGAGAACCGACACCTGAATGCAAGAGCGGGTAGGGTATAACACTAGAAAAGTTAGATAGAAAGAATGAAAAAGGAAAAAGGAAAACCAGAAAGAATATTTCACGTGAGGAACTCAGAGCTAACAAACCACAATGCTGATGGTATACACAGCAAATGAGATCTGAGGGTAGGAGTGAGACAGGGGCATAATGTGTAGGGGAGGAGCTTGGATCCAGTGCTGGAGAAATGCGACAAAGTCGGATCCATACCGGATCTGTGTCCCACAGGCTGAAGATCAAACGAAAACAACAACTTCAGATATAATGTTTTATGTCTTTTTTCCTGGAAAAAAAAAAAGGATTTTTATTTTCGCCGAGTATTGTCAACTACAACAACTTCTTGACATACACAAACCCAACAAAAATATTGGCATACTAGTTTACAATTACAATGTGTCTTTACCCTGGAATAAACTTCCTGACATCCCAAATACAAATTAATTCAAAAAGCAACTAACACTCTTTCTTTTAAGCTCATGGACCTGCCCTTGCCAGGAGCCTACATGAACCCTCCCATTTCTCCCACCTTTTCTCTCTCTTCCTTTAACTCATTTTTCTTTTTCCTCTCTAATAATTTTATGGTTACTTTTCATATAAATCTGCTTTTCCCTCAATTTTAAGTAGTTATACTCGTGTAGTAGAGTGACTACTTACTATCCACTACAACTAAAAACTGTCATTTTGTATGTAGTTCATCTGTTTTTCTGTAGTTACGGATTCTCTTTTAGTACATTGACTCCAATCAACTTTTTATTATACATTCCATGCCTCATTTGTACATTACATATGTACATTTTGATAGTGGCAGATTTCTGTTAAACTGATCTCATTCAATTTTGTTTATTGTAACTGTATTTTGCTTAACTTTTTGTGCATATTCCATGTTGCACTTTTTTACTTTTACTATACTGTATAACTTAAATTACATTTGTCAATGTTCTGTTAAATTTAGTATGTAACTTTCTGGAGCTTTTCTCCTCGGGTCTCCACTGAAAATGGGCTTTCTAGCTCAGATGAACCAACCCGGTTAACAAATGTCAAATAAATAAAGATTGGTTACCTCACAGATGATTATGTTACGTAGCAGTGGATGTGGTAGATGCAGACCCCCCCCCCCACTCACAGTATCATACCTGGGGATACAGGGACACCCTTTCCAGCATAACACACTAATTTCATACAAATGACGGCTCAATCTTTGGATATCAATTCTGCAGTTTTGTGCATTTGATGTGGAATGTTCTAAAATTTATAGGAACTCCATTTTTCCTTAAAATTGTTCTAACAGCTCACCCATTATTTAAGAGGCCTCTAGTTTTATAACAATTTCTTAACTTTCTATTTGCACTTTAGTATAACCTGTTCCTTTTACTGCCCTCCATTTACAGCATACACTTAAATTATCTAGTCAGCAGAGCAGGAGCTGGACTGAAACAAACATCATGAAAGCTTTTAAAGGGCCATACAACATTTAATCTTTTTCAGTAACATCTTCATATATCCTTATCTTCAGTATTTCATTACTCTATGTAGCCACTGTAAACTGAAAGGTACTCTTATTTTACTGCAACCTATCTAATGTTATCTATTTATTTATTTGTTTTACTTGAACTTGCTAATCAGCTATGGTCAGTTGACCCATTTAAAGCAGAAACCAGAGTATAACAGCTCCAAAGGGACTCACTGAAACAGATGCCTAGTGTCAAAGCCATGGCCTCAAGCTCAATGCCAAAAAGTGCATTGTCATCCCCTTTGGTAAAAAAACTCTATACCCATGAGCTACCACACAGATGGTAGTCTACTTAACACCGAAATTGTGATGAGACCTTGGGACACAGGTGGACAGTAGTCTCTCCTTTGATAATCACATTGCCACAGTAGTCAGAAAATCCTTCTACGTGGCACACCTCATCACAAAAGGTTTCTCATCCAGGAAAAAAAGAGGTCATTGTTCCCCTCTACTCATCATTCATTAGACCCACTATAGAGTACAAGACCCCTTTTGGTATGTACCTCACAAGACATCTACAACAACTGGAAAGGCCGCAGAAATACCTCACAAAGAGGATTACCGGCCTCAAACAGATGCCCTATGCAGACCGTCTCAAAAAACTCCAGCTTTACTCCGTCGCATATCGCCTACTCAGAGGCGATCTCTGCCTAACATACAAAGCTATGTCAAACCCAGAGCTGTTGGACATGCTCCACTTAAAGAAATCCCTCCGAGCTACACGCTCTAGGGACCTAAACCTTGTCACCACAATAAACAGAACATGCTGGAGGGATAGATTCCTGTCCCAGAGACTTCTCATACTCTGGAACAGGCTACCTATCTATGTCAAACAGATCTCCTCATTAGCACTCTTAAAGAAAAATCTTGATGATTGCATGGAAAATAGGAAATTTACCCCGGGCATCACCTCTGTGGCTCTGCTCGACAGGGGCACAGGAAAATAATTTTCTTGGGCGGTGAAAGCCAGGGTACCTTTTTTGGCTAGGCTTCTATAGGCTCTAGGGCCGATAGCCTAGTACCCACCTATGAACCATACAGTAAATGAAGACATGCATTCTTGAAAAGAAATCCAAAAATGATTTAGATATATTGGACATCTTATTTTTCTATTAGCTGTTAATTTTTTTCTTAGTGTAGTAGTTGCCCCACTAATCCTTCATTTTCTTTGAATCTTTAATGTATGTAAAATAAATATCTTTTCACCATTTTTCTTATCAAATCTATTCTGTTTCTGTCTATATACACAAGCATACATATGCAAGCATTTTAATTTCCATGATTATACCATACAGATACAGAAAATCACACTTTAATTCTTGATAATGAGTTGAAACATAAACATCTACTACCATTTTATATACTGCTTAAACATCTAATAGTATTCCCAGTAGTTCTTCAAATAAATATGTTTATGTCACTTAATACTAGCTCTGAAGTGCTAAAAATCCACTAAATGCTTGCTAGTGAGCAGCTCCAGTGCTCATGAGAGATGTCTACGCTGATTATTTTCTGATGTACTAGTGAGCAGCTCCAGTGCTCATGAGAGATGTCTACGCTGATTATTTTCTGATGTACTAGTGAGCAGCTCCAGCGCTCATGAGAGATGTCTACGCTGATTATTTTCTGATGTACTAGTGAGCAGCTCCAGTGCTCATGAGAGATGTCTACTCTGATTATTTTCTGATGTACTAGTGAGCAGCTCCAGCGCTCATGAGAGATGTCTACGCTGATTATTTTCTGATGTACTAGTGAGCAGCTCCAGTGCTCATGAGAGATGTCTATGCTGATTATTTTCTGATGTACTAGTGAGCAGCTCCAGCGCTCATGAGAGATGTCTACGCTGATTATTTTCTGATGTACTAGTGAGCAGCTCCAGTGCTCATGAGAGATGTCTACGCTGATTATTTTCTGATGTACTAGCGAGCAGCTCCAATGCTCATAAGAGATGTCTACGTTGATTATTTTTTGAGTTTTCTGACTGTTTCTGCAGCAAGAATTCCTCAGACTACAAACTATGTCAAACATTTTAGATGTCTTTTGTATCAGAAAATCTGACAGTATGCTCCCCAGCCATATGCCAGCATCATCATATCACATGACTCCTTGCTGTAGCAGAAGTTAATCAGAGGTACTACAGCTTTTGACTATAAATATTACAAAGGCATGAATCTCTTATCTCCCAGTGGTGCTACTTTCAAAATTAACACATAGTACCCTGATCCATGTCATTAAAATCATTTGGTTTAAGACAGAGACAGTGATTGACAAAGTGGCCTAAAGTGTAACATTCTGCTTTGCACATGTACAAAATTTACTCAATACAGAAAGCTTACAAAGAATTCCTGTAAGGCATATTGTACCTTCAGTAGCAAAGAAAACTCAGAATAGTAATATTAATACACAGATTAGCCAGTCATCATCATAGCTCACCTCTTATACATCCTCTTCCAAGGGTTACACACAGACACAGAAAGTCTCCATTAGATGCCACTGACTGCTGACTGCATCTATATCACCTTTGCTAATAACACATTACATATTACGTGTTGCATATTACTCTCTGCTGTTCTGTCATCTGCTCCCACACACAGTATGCACATTTTACTTGAAGGGATCTTGCTAGATACAGTGCAGAGGGAGGGCATTACCTACTTCAATACACCATGCCTCAATGATACTTTTGCATTACGTCAACTACTAACACAAATATTTGCTGTGTAAGATGAAGAAATAACATTCTGTTCTTAATGGTCCACACTGAAAAAAATCTTTTTTCCACCAAGGAGTGTGTGTGTGTGTGTGTGTGTGTGTGTGTGTGTGTGTGTGTGTGTGTGTGTGTGTGTGTGTGTGTGTGTGTGTGTGTGTGTGTGTGTAGTCTATCTGTGTGTTCATGTGCATAACTGTGTGTCTTTGAGAGAAGCACCTAGTAAACTGGTTAAGCTGGTAGGTTTTAGTGCTTCAGCAGTATCCAAAGCATTAAGTAGTATGGTGAACATTGTCTGCAGCCATTCTCAAACAGATGTTCATCTTTCTGCTGTTTCTTAAAGCTTTATGTGCAGTATCTAGGCAACAAATACTGAGAAGCTATTCCTTGTTCTTGCAGTAACAGTGTATAGGTCAGATATGGCAACATTTGGGGAAAAACAGTCCTCAGAATTGCTATTTGCACACACTGATTTCCATTCCTTCAAACCCATGCTTAAAAACAGACAAGATAGGCAACAGGCCATTATCATTGCAATGCACCATTGTTAACTGCTTTGCACTATGCCTGCATGCTGCATTTATTTATAGGTCCCTTAAGATTGGCTATTTAGAGAAAGATAATGACTGCTTCCAGTAAGACATGTTCTGGGTAATGTCTGAGTTGCACCACCATGACAACCAGTATTTGCTGTGCTTATCATTTGCCGTGTAATTTTGGACATACTATGTAGGTACAGAGAATTCAGAAAGCTTCCCTCTACACAATATCTTAACTAGAAGACACATTAACTAAATCCTGCAGCTCCCTATCAGTTAGATTCCCCTCAATCTGCTTGCTTGAATTTAACTTTAAAACATGTTTCTTCGCCTGCTCAAAACATAAATTAAGTTGCAACGTTAGAATAATTTCTTTCACATAATACAGATAGCTGTGCATTCTCAAATTAGGAAATGATACAGACTCTTCTGGTTTATCTTTGCTGGAGCTTTCAAGTGGTCACTTACTCTGACTATTTCTTTAAGAAAAGCAAAAGACTCAAAGCTACACAAATGCAGACTTCCAAGATGGCTGCACATTGAGTAACACCTTAATTCTAGCTCTCCCAGTTTGAAAACTGGAACTTAGCAGAGAAAGCCAGTAGACCTAGATTTCTGGGTAAATTTCAATTACTGGCTAGTAAGTGCACTGCCTGGATACCAGCAAAAAAGAAATACAAAGGACCTGAAGGAAAATCAGCTACAAAAGGTGATGGGAAAACAATGACTGGGCAAAGTACTATAGCTGTTCAGCAAAAAACAGTAAAAGCTCCAGGCATGACTGCCAGTAACCTACAGGAACATATAAGGCAACTGCACACAGACATGACTAAAATAAATGAAACACTAATGGAGTATATCAACACACACAATAAAAGGCTGGAAAATGTGGAAGAAGCTTTAAGCAGATATTCAGTTAAGGTGATAAAACTGCAAAACTCAGAGGTGGAAATTTGGACAAGACTGGCTGAATATGAGACTGCACAAGAAGAGATGGCTCAAAAAATAATAGAATTAGATGACAGAGCATGTAGGGAAAACCTGAGATTTTCAGCTGTACCAGAGAAACTGGAAGGAAAAGACTAAAATAATTTTATGAAAGCACAGATAAACAACTGGACTGGTATTCCACAACAGGAAATAATTGAAAGGACACATTGTGTGTATCTAAACTTGGCTTTGAGAAAATAACCTAGACCTTTAATAGTAAAGATGCAATCTTACAGGCAGAGGGGGTTGATTCTGACAAAACTGTGGCAGAAGGACAAAGTCTTAAAAGTGGGAGTCAGCAGAGTGTTTGTAGAGAATGACTACTCATTGTATACCAGGCAGAAGAGAAGTAAATTTATTCCTTTATTCAAGGAATGTCGAGAAGCAGGCATGAGGTTCAAACTGCTGCACCCAGCTATCTTCAAAATATTTTTCCCTGGAGGAGCAAAATTTTTTGATAAAGTACAAGCTAAGAAACAAATACAAAAGTTTGTTCAATAAAAAGTGAGCTGTGAAACAGAAGGAGATTCTGCTTCTTGTTCTTCTGGTAATAAAGACCACAGACAGACTTGTGCCAGTGAAATCTTTTCCAGTGTTTCAACAGAAAATGCGTGAGAGGGGGAAAAATCACAATTGTTGAATAGAAGAATCAAGAGCATGTTGGAAATGAAGCAGAGACAGGGTTTGGGAGATGGAGATGAACAGAAATAGATCAAGAAAATCTGGAAATATTGGACTCTTAAACTTGTAAGGGACTCTAAAGTATATGCCCTACTTCATGTCATTAACGTTTGGAGAATAAAATCAGTAACTTGGAAACTGACAAATGTAGGATTACAAAGCAATAATTATATTTATTAAACATGACAAAACAAGAAAATCTGGAAATAATGTTCTTTTTTTGAACTTTGTTAAACCTGTACGGGACTCTAAAGCATATGTTATACTTCATGTCATCAATGTTTGGAAAAATATTCAGGACAGGTGAAGAGGAAGGAGAAAGTTAATTGTAAGTAAAACAAACCTTTTTCTTAACAGTACTATTTAAATAGTGCATTATTTTCTTTGCATGTTATAAAGTATTTTTCAGTTATTTTTAAGTGCAATAGAGATACTAATGTAAACAGGTGTTATTTTTTTTTATTTCCCATTGTTCAGTTTTAAGAAAAGTAGGTACTGCAATGTAAAAAAAAAAAAAAAAAAGCTGGTTAAAAGAGCATGACAAAAGAAAAATGAGTGTGCTTTTTCTCAATCTGGCATAGGGGAATGACTGGGTTAAGGTCATTACCTTACTCTAGTAACAAGGTTTAAGAGTAAGCAACCAAATAAAAGAGTATACTGAAGATTATACGGCTTTTTCATAGTAAACAGTTTTGTGTTTGGTTTTCATGTCTCTAGCAGACAATCTGATAAAGAGAAATGGCTTGCAGAACATGTTTTCTTAAAGCATTCGAGTGCTTTCTATCTGAGGCAGCTATACAGTTAACACCAATCCAAACAGCACTTAAGAGTACCACAGGCTGTACCATGCCTCTTAGCATGGTTAACCTTTCTTTTAGGTCAGCTCAAGTATGTGTGTGTGTGTGTGTGTGTGTGTGTGTGTGTGTGTGTGTGTGTGTGTGTGTGTGTGTGTGTGTGTGTGTGTGTGGCTGTCAGTTTGGAGCACTTGCTCTTATTAGGAGGGAGTTTTGTGTGTTACTATTAAGTTACTAGGTTTTAAGGGGGCCGAAACACTAAAACAAAATAACTAAAACCAGTACACCATAAAGTGGAAAGGAACTGGACAATAATCTTAGCGCTTTTGTTCTTTTTAATATAAAATAGGACTTCTTCAGAAACTAAAACTCACAAACCCATCACTACTAATTTAAATAAAAATCTCTTAACTCACATGATACGATTGACCAATCACATTATAAACAATAGTGGGTGTTGGACAATGTAACCACAAACTAAACAGTTACTAAAACATTTGTAAAAACATAATATAAATACATAATGAAGAGAAAAAAATATAACAATAAAAAACTGATTAAACATATATACATACATATACATATATATATATATATATATATATATATATATATATATATATATATATATATATATATATATATATCATAACTTTTCTATTTGCAAAAAACATTTAATGGTAATGGTCTCATTGAGACCTGGTAACTGATCATCTTCTTCTTCTTTCGGCTTTTCCCGGTTAGGGGTTGCCACAGTGGATCACCTATCAACTCATGATTGACAGTAGAGTTTCACGTTGTCGATTTGCCAGCCCGGCGCCCAACCTACCACAGAAGGCACACACACGCACATACTCATGCCTAGAGCCAATATAGAGTGTCCAATCCACCTACAGCATGTCTTTGGGATGTGGGAGGAAACCAGAGCACCCGGAGGAAACCCACACGACCACAAGGAGGACATGCAGACTCTGCACAGAAGGCACCCCAGCCGAAGATCGAACCGGAGAACCTCTTGCTGTGAGGTGACAACACTAACCGCTGCAGCTGCTAAATTAATTTGGCATCAGATTTCATGGCACTCCAACAAAATTTTGTACTCACCATTGAAATGTCCACAGGCACTACATCAAGAACAAAAAATGTAAACTTCTTAAAATTCTTACACTTTACTGAATGTCTAGCCACATCATTAGAAAGGTGTTTCTTTTTAAGAGCCAGGACATGTTTGTAAACCCTCTTATTTAAAGGTCTAATTGTCTTTCCAATATAAAAACAGTCGCAAGAATTACAGAGTGCAGTATAAACCACATTCTTAGTGTTGCAACTGTATCAATCTTTGGCCCATACAACCTTTTTGCAGTGTCTAAATTCCACAGAACTGAAATTACAAATGAATCTACACTACTTACAATGCCCACAGGAAAAGGTTCCAAATGCCGTGGAAGTACCCCATGTAACACATCCACCTTTCTCTCAAGTATAGATTTGATGTTAGACATTTTTTACATGTATACAGAGTTTTTTTGCCTATTATTTTAACCAAATCAGGAATGCCTAACAAAACCTTCCATTTGTCTACAATGGTGTTCCTGATCAACTGCATTTCATTAGAAATCAGAATGGAGAATGCCAAAGTATAAACATTAAAACTTTTGCCAACAGAAGGCAAAGAATTCCCATTGACAGCACCATTATGCCATTATAAAGCCAAAATAGGGCGTGCAGTGCTGCCCCTTAGGGCAACTACTTCTCTTTTGATTTTAGCGAGCCAACCTGGTTCATACCCTCTGTGAACAAAAAAAACTATTGAGCTTAGACATTTCACTCTCAAACATAGAATGGTCAGTAGTGAGACGACTCAGTTGTATCATCTAGCCCTTGACTACAACTCTTATGTGTCCTGGGTATAAACTACCTTTATGAAGATATTGACTAAGAAAAGTGGATTTCCTAAAAATCCAACTAGTAAAAACACCCTGACACAAGTCAAAGGCCAAATGAATGTCCAAGAAGTCTATACTTTCTCCAAAACCAGCAATAGTGAACTTTAAAAAATCAGTGCTGGCATTTAAGTCATTTACAAAACATAAAAACTGACCATGGCCTCCTTTCCACAATAAAAAAGATAATCTATATAACATCGATAAAATAAAATGTTAGCTGCCAAAGGATGCCGGATGAAGTATTTAATTTCCATATTGCCATAACCAAACTGGCAAATGTAGGAGGCACTCTCGACCCCATTGTAACTCCAGAAACTTGCTGGAAAAAACAGTTATCAAACATAAAACAGTTATTGTTGAACACCAATTCTATCAAAATACAAACTGTCTAAATTTTATCATTATCAAAACTATTGTGACTGCTCAAATATTCCCTTAAATATTCTATTCCAGTCTCCTGATTAATACTGGTGTAAAGGGATGTCACATCCAGTGAAGCAAAAACAAAACGTGACTCGAGAACAGTAAATCTGCCAAAAAGTTCCAAAAGATGCCAAGAGTCACGTAAATAAAACTTGGAACTCTGGCTTTAGAATCTCATCCAGCCATATCAAATAGGCTCAGTTTTGGAAAAGGCAGCTGATACAATACGCCTAAATCTTTATGTAGCTTCTGTATTCCAAACAGCACTGCCAAACTAGGGCACTCCACCTGTAAATATCTGTAAGTTGAAAGATCTAAACCTTCTTGGCTAAATAAATAAAATAAAGTAGTGTCAATGTTCAAAAAAACATCTGTTTATATACTCAGGTGCAACTTATTTGTAACATTTTTCATCCATCAACAATCTAAAATGGCTTGATTATAATCAGATGTGTTCATGACAACTAACATGTCAGCCTTATCAGCCTTAATAACACGTATATGAACTATTACAGAAAAACCAAAAACGCCACAGGAACAACGACAGCGTACTGAAGACGACTTTAATAAATTTTGATAAAACAAAGTTGTGGTCAAATGTTCCACAGTAAAAACACAAGAACCAACAAATTCAAATTCAGATTAAGCGCTTTTCGTCTGTAATGTATATACACACATAATTTTTGTTTTTTTATCATTTTTGGTTTTAATCTATAACACCTTACACAAAGTATTAATGACTGTTGAATTTTATTTATTATTTATTATTTAATTTTTATTACTTTGTATTAAGTGGCTGTAAGGAAACTTCAATTGAAATTTTTGCACACCGTTCTTTCACAAAAAGTAAGTCAGAATTGCTCTGTCTTTTAAAGGGTTAATGATGGGTTTAAATTTATCATGTGACTACTTCATCACATTTAAATAACTTTGAACTCACGTTGTGCTACTATCTGAAGAAGTCTGTTTACATTACAGACGAAAAGCGCTTAATCTGAATTTGAATATTTGTTCGTGTTTTTACTGTGGAAGCAGCATTTGACCACAACTTTGTTTTATCAAAATTTATTAGTCGTCTTCAGTACGCTGTTGTTGTTCCTGTGGCATTTTTGGTTTTTCTGTAATAGTTTTTTTCTGTAATAGTTTCTTCAGTTTAGGTGTTTGGACGTATATGAACTATATTAAAAAATGTAGTGTGTAAATAGCTATGCTACAGGAGACATGCTTAGAAAGAAATGAACATGTGCATTTGATAAAGAAAGGTTTTCAGGATGGTTATTCAGCTGAATACCTGTGACAAAGGAAGACAGGAGTACTTATATTAATTGCAAGAGCAGCTACAACAGTAATAGAAGAGAATGAAAAAGACATTAACGGTAGATTTGTAGTAGTAAGGGGCTACTGGCAAGGGAGAAGGATTACACTGGCATGTATTTATAAGTCCACCGAAAACTGCTATAATGGAGCCTAAGAAAATTCTGGGAGAAATAATCAGCTTTCAGCAAGGAATAATACTTGCAGGTGGGGACTGGAATTTAATTTGCAACAGTGAAGATGTGTCTGGGTGGCCTAGAAGAGAAAATATAACAAGGGGGTAGATTTTTTAAAGCAATTTATGAAAATATTTGGCGTGGAAGATGTGAATTCAGTACTAGGTGTTCGGAGTGAATTTACATATTATTCCCCAAGATACAAAAACTGGGCTAGGCTAGACAGAATTTACATTTCACAGAAACATGTGCATTTAATTGAAGGTCTTGATACGCACCCAGTAACTATGTCAGATCATGCACCAATAATAACTAAAATAAAAAACACACGATAATGAAATAAAAATGAGACGATGGAGCTTTCACCTATCTGTTGAAAGAGAAGAATTTAAGGAATGGGGAGTGGAAATTGTTCAGTTGCTATTAGAGAACACAGACATTTCTTCTGGAAATATAGCTAGGGAGTGGCATAAAATTAAATGGAGTTTAAAAATAGGGTGGAAATAAAAAAGGAAGACATAGTTATGATAAAAATTATTTAGAGGGACTGACAAATGTTAAAGTATTGCAAAATAGGGGGAATCTCACAGAACAAGAAGAGGAGCAACTGCAGAATGCTAAACACAAAAAGGGGTTACTTTGATAATATGCTTGAGTTTAGAAACATTTTGATAGTAACTCTAGACCACAAAAGCTTTTAGCACGACGACTAAGGCAACAGAAAGTAAAATGGGCCATCACCAAGCTTAAGGAGCCTATAACAAGGAAGATAAGAGATCCTGTAGAAATATTAGAAATATTTTGAAAATTCTATGAAAGTATGTATAAGGCAGAGAAGTATGGAAATCAAGAAAAGGTTCAAATGGAAATATTTGTGGAAGAATTAAATATGCTAAGATTAGAGGTAGAGGAGGCTCAATTACTAGCAGGATAGGAAGAGATGAGATGAAAATGGGGATATATAACCAATGTACAGGAAAGTTCCCAGGAATATCTGGTATTCCTGTGGAAGTCTGGAAGCTAGGAGGGAAAACCGATACAGATCTGTTTTTGTTTAACAGTATTTTAAGAGGAGAAGTTTTTAAAAATATACTGGAAGAAAGAGGTGGCAGCTGTAATACCTAAACAGGGTAAAGATCCATCACATCCAGACTCATACAGGCTCATTTCAATACTAAACCATGATTATAAAATGTTTATGTCTATAATGGCTAAAAGAATGGCAAAAGTCATTCCAAAATGGATAGATATGGATCAATGTAATTTTTGTGGAGGGGAGGCAAACATTTGACAACATTAACAGAACACTGATAATCCAGAGGGAAGCAGAATGCAAGAAAATACCACTGTAGTTGGTGGGCCTTGATGCAGAGAAAACATTTTGACAGAGTAAGTTGGGACTTTATGAGCAGAGCAATGGCATTTGCATTCCTTGATAAAATAAGGTTGATTAGGAGGATATATGAGGGATCAAAGGTGAAAAAGTGGTTGGGGTCCTCTCTGATAATTTCTGTTTGAGCATAGGAACAAAGCAAGGGTGCCCTCTCTCCCCTTTGTTATTTGCATTATATTTAGAACTATTGGGAAAGAAAATAAGGGACCCAGAAATTCAAGGATAATTGGTATGGCAGTCGAGAAAAGCTGGCTCTATTTGCAGATGACATTATTTTACACCTTAGTAGGAAGACTACTTCAAAGTAAAATATCATCTAACACAATTTAAAATCAAAACGGCGCCAAAAGAGGCGTATTACAAAATTACAAACAGCTGCCTTAATTGAATCCACTGATATTCCTTCACATTTAAAGGTATATTACATTAAAAGCATAAATAAATGTCTACTTTGTGTAGACAAAGGACCAAACATAAAAGAGTTTTCAAGAAAAGAAACACAAACTTAGTAAAAATAGCAAAGGATGTCTTGGTCAAAGCTCATGAACACATTCAAGTGTAAATACAGTTTGTTTCCCTTAAAATACTTTAGCAACAACCTTTCATAGAGTAAGCAAAACTCATGCAGAATCTTGTAGTTGAAAATAAAATAAAATACAATAGTGCTTGCAACTGAGTAAATACAAATGTAGTGTCCATTGCTTAAAAGTGAGAAAAGTAATACAGAATACGCATCTCTAAGTAAATAAATAAAGATCTCTAAGTAAATAAACACAGCAACTCAACTGGGAGTCTGCAGTAAACGGAATTTCAAAGGCGTTTCTAATAAAGAGTATTAAATAACCAAATATACATATTTCTGTGTTAAATATCCAACACAGGGGGTTACTTGTCATTTCAACACCAACAAAATGCAAAAAAAGGTTCCTTAAGCAACGGGTAAAACACCAAGCTGTAATCGGAACACTTTCTAACCTTTAATGTGTAACATTTGCGTCAGTCAAAACAAATCAAAATGTAGCTGTTTCAATAAAAAGATATATACAGCATAGCATTGCATAAGACACATCTAAACTAAAGTAAACAAACCGCCGGGTTCACAATTCGGCATTTCATTCATACGCCGTACAGATGCAAAGCATATGGAAAAAAACTGTAAAAACAGGTAGCCAAACAAAAAATCACAACTGTGCCCGTGAATATGGCACAGTGTTCTACGCATGAGTTGATACTTTGTGCAAAAAGGTAACAAGCAAAAAGTAAAGTAGGACAAGGCAAGAGACACACCACCTAAGTAAATCCACAGCTATTGTTCAATGACATTTACGATAGGTAAACACAACACTTCAAAATAGTGTGGATCTAAACATTAAAAACTCATTGTTACTTACACAAAAAAGGTGTGTGTATCTAGAAATAAGCAAAAATCAAATCAGACCACAATGTAGGAAAATAAAGCATACAAATCCTGAACCAAAACTATGAATAGAATAAAGAATCGAAGTACAGCGAAACTTTGCAAAGGTCAGAAAACCAATGTTTCTAAAGTTTAAAAAGGTTTAAAAAAGTTTTTTTATATGTTAAAAACGACTAAGAAACAACTAAAAAGTGACAGATGTCACTAATACAACTCTAACAGGTGTTCAAGAAAGCTAGTTCCTGTAGGGGAAGAATATAGTAAGGGGTAACAGCCCAATACTGCTGCTTGCAAGAGTTCAACTTTGGAGAATAGCACTCAGGAAAAGTAAAAGTCACTGAAGGTCATAGCAAGTAATTGCTAAGAAAATATATATATATATATATATATATATATATATATATATATATATATATATATATATATATTAATAAAAGAATGTTGGTAAAGGGGAAGGCCATAAATGTGTGTGCTAAAGAAAAGAATGAGACAAAACTGGGAAGTCAAGAAAAAATAGGAGAACACGGAGAATGATTATATTCCAACATCTTGAAATGGATAGAAATTAAAAGTAAAAATAAAAGTAAAGAAATCTTATCTTAGCAGGTTCCTTAACTTTAAAACACAAGTCAAAGAAGTAACTTCGTTCAATCCTGGTGGCGTGTAAGAGTTCATTTTAAGTTGCCATACAAGTTCCTTTTTCTCTAAAAACAATTGTTGGGGTCCTCCTCTTTCATCTGTGAGCACCTGGTCTATAACTTTAAATAGGAAAGTGTGGGAAGGGTTGTTGTTACAATGTCTTGCAAGGGCGTTAGTGTTGCTCTTCTTCCTAATGTGGTACGTATGTTCGTAAATTCTCTCTGAGTTTTCTGTCGTTACAATTGTAACTCAAGATCAGTGGTGTATTTAGCTATGTGCCAGTCATGCCCTGCTTTTTATATAGGGAAGACTGACAGAAAAGCTCAAAAAACAAGGAGAGACTGGGATTTTGGATACAGCTCTTTAAGGAGACTAACAATAACCATACAGAATATTATTTTCATAAAGTAGCAGAAAGTATTCTAAGAACTATGCCAACATGGGAATGCAGAAAGGAGATTCTGCTAATAGGGAAGCCTGTAATTTGGGATACAGACAATAGGCAAGAGGGGGCTGGAATTTTTTGGAGAAAATTGGCAAAGGAACCAAGATATTGGGAGCAAATAATGAGAGGAAAAGGTAATAGAATGGTAAGGTGCCAAGAAATTATTTGGACTGCAAGTTAGAGATTGCCTTCCCTATCTAGGACTGATATGAGAGTACAGGCAAAGAGAAAGAAATAGGGGCATCCTAAATGAAGGACCAGCACTAGTAGAGTCTTTAGTAGAATCTAGAACAGAAGTTGCTGTTAAGAAAGGAATGATTAGTATATAGCATATAAAATATTGCATGATAACTATAAGAATCAACCAGAGGAGGTTAGAAAGGGTTGGCTTAGAGAGAATAGATAAGCAATCCGCAAAGAAACAATGGGAGGATACATGTATGTCTCCAAAATATACAACAAAGTCTACAAAATTTAGGATCTTTGCTTGGAAGTGTTTACATAGGTATTTTAACACACCAAGTAATCTCCAAAGAATTTTTCCTCAGGTAGACAGCAAATGGTGGTGGTGTGATGGGGGAGAAAGAGGTAACTGGAAAGATATTTTCTGGGAGTTTGATCAGTTGGCAGACTTTAAAAATTCCCTGCAGACTGCTGTGTCGAGATACTGGGTAAGCAAATTGGTGTAACTAAGGAAATAATTTTTTTGAGCTATGATACAGAATTGGACTTCCCTAGACATAGTGCAGCCTTGCAATACTAAAAAATGGAAATCAAAGTCTAAACCAACTAGAAGTAGTGAAGACAGCAACAGACACAGAACAACTGGAATTGGGATCTTTAGAAAATAGGAGCAAACTGAATAGGAAAAATAAGAATTGTGGGATCAATGCATGCAGAGGAGAAATGAGGTTTAAAAGAAGGCAGGATTTGAATGAGCTATATAATGGTTTACTGACAATAATGGGATATATTATAAGTGATGTATACTGTTTGCAGATATAGCTGTGTCACCATGGTTTATAATGTATAATGTTTGCAACTGAGATTATGTCGGTATGGCTTATTTTCATTTATATAAATGTAAGATTGCCTAGGTCATATGTGATCATTTAATAAAAAAGTTTCTTGTTTTAAAAAAGCTACACAAATGAATAAAAATGATCCCATGTTAAAAAAAAAAAAAAAAAAAAAAGTCCTGATGTACTGAAAAAATAAAATATTTTTTCCCATAGGGTACCCCTGCCCCCAGAGCATGTTTCTTTTTTCCTGATTTTTTAGGATTCTCAGCCAACAGCTTTGTTGCTCGCAAGTACCAGTTTTCCCTGAAGTGTATTATATATTTATGTATATGTATATATCCAATATGACTGAACTTGAAGTTATGGGGTAAACGTACTTGATCTCATACTTCAGCATACTTTATATCATTATTATTATATGCAACTATATGGGGACTTAATGAGTTTGACTGGCAAGTTGAGAGTTTCTGCGTTTTTCAACAATTTAAAGTTCTTACTGAAACTCTTGTTGTACTACTGAAGAGAGACTTCAGACACCACTCAGCTTGCAGAGTTGCTGCTACAGTATTAAAAGAATTCTTTGGCATTTTTCACCCACTGCTACTTAACAAATGCTCCTGTTCATAAAAACAGATCTTATAATCATAACACAGCGTATAATCCACTAAGTACAGCAAAATCACTGATTAGTGCCTTCTCTCGTATTATCTGTTGCCCCCCTGATGTTTTACCAGTGGTAAACTCATCAATATGTAGTATATTTTGTTTTAATTTCACTAAGGATGCCTATCTACAGTCTTTCTTAGAAATGTTTCTTGGACTTCTGTCATGCTCCACTTCATTCTCTTTAGAGATAATGACACTGGTATGTCACTCATCAAGTAAACACGGACAATCTGCACTTCTCACACGTCCATCTGTCCCCTCCTGCTCACCATCCAGCACTTGGTTAACTTGTTGCTGCAGTACAGCAACCACTCTACTCCTCTTTTGAATATTACCTCAGGTTGGTGAGTATACTAGTTAGTAACACTTGTTAACTGGGTTGGTGAGCTGGTCGGAAAACCCTTTTCAGTCATGACATGAGCCAAATGGCAGCAGCAGTTACAAAATACACTGATAAAAGCTACACACTTTGAATGTTACAAGTTTGGATTCAAAGATAAACATGAAATTATATTCTAGAATTGGAATTTAAGCATAAAACCATACGGAAAGTAAAAGTATTTCACAGTACAGCTTCTGCACTTTACAGAGTTTTATTTCCAACACAGTAGGTAGTGCTAGCAGATGTATTAATTCTTCACTGGTGTTTATGTCAGCAATGGATCTGTATTTGATTCTTTGATGCATATTTCAGAATAGTTTCTTAACAAAATATATTCTGTTGATTTATCTGAATTTGCATATTTTATGTTCTCTAATATTTGATGCATCTGTATACATTCTATATGTACCTTAATCAAATTATATTACTGTTGATTTATTTGTGCTCTATATAGATTTTGTTCTGTGGAGCTTTCCTCCTCAGGCTTCTGCTGAAAAAGGACTTGTGTCCCGTTTGACTTTGTCGGTTATCAAATGTAAAATAAGATAAATCTAATAGCCATAATAAGCTGATTCAAAGAAAGAGGGATTTAAAATCAGTTAAGCTCTATTACAGACAGAGCTGATGAACCACTTTAAGAGCTTACTACAGAATCCACAGGACAGTTTTTTGGATCAGAATATTTCAAGTCTACTCCCTTAAAAGCAAGTTTAATGTTGCATATCCAAGTATATCAGATTTAAACAATAGTCCATGAGTGTGCATGGGTATATCAGGAGGGTCTATATTATATAAACGAACTATTAAAATGATCGATCCCTATTTCTCAAAGCTGCAAAACATCGAACGGCCAACTCATCAATTTCTTTCCAAGGGAAAGAAATCGGTTGGCCATTCTTTTAAATCTGCCCTTTTCCCGACTGTAGTGCGATCTCGGAGTTAGTATATTTAGTTGGGGGGGTGGTAGGCACAGCCCCCACATTTATAGTGTTTGCTGTAATGCGGTGTGTGTGTTTCGGCTATCGATTTCTTTCCCTTGGAAAGAAATCAGTGATTTGAGGGTTCGACATGCAGTTTGAGAAGTAGGGGTCGATCAAAGGTGAGTCAACATTTTAATGGTTCATTTATGCAATATAGATCCTATCAGGATTTACCTACGGTTGGTGTGGTTTGATCATGAGGGGAAGCCTGAGTAATGAAACAAAGCCACAAGCAGCACTGGATTATTGTTTTTATACAATGGCATTCTTTAAGAAAGAAATCTCTTACCTTTCTTAACGAATGTCTTTATATAATGGCACTCCAGTCTTCTTCTGTGTTTTTCCTTGTTTACTGATGTACTGTTCATGCATTCCACACTTGCAGAGTACATCGCTGCAGTGCACTGCAGGAGAAGCAACGGAGAAAAGAGAATCTCTGTTGCTGTGGTTTTTTTTTTTGTTTGTTTTTTTTTTTTAATGTTGAAAAAGTCAAGATTTTATGAGGGACAACAGAAAAATGCAAGGAAAATCAGGTATGTTTTTGTTGATGGTGCTGCGGTAGTGCTTGCTGTCGCCTCACAGTAAGATGTTATCCCATTCGATTCTCAGCTAGAGCGTCTTCTGTCTGGAGACATGCATGAATGGGCGTACCTTCGTTGAAGGTTGTGCGTCAGGGCTGGCAACTCAGCACGTAAAAATCTACTGCCAATCATTAGCGGACCGGAGTTCCGCTGTGGCGACCCCTAACCGGGAAAAGCCGAAAGACACAACAACTTTTGAAGAACAAACTTCATTTTTCTCGTATTTTGTTTTGCCCAGCATATGCCAATAAAATGTCTGGCCGGTGGCCGCTCAGTGGTACTTCAGTGGCCAGACTCTCTTCTATTAGTATATGCTGGGTTTCTGTTAGCATATGCTGGGTTTACAATGGGCATGCTGGTTGGACTATCCAGTCAGCATTCTCATTTCTGAATAGGGATGAGCAGTCACCATATAATGACTATTAAATAAATTGCTTTGCTGTATTTGGAATGGAAACTGTTGTTTGTGAATCTGAATGACATATTTGCCAGTCTGTTCTAGGATTTGGTCACAGTTTATTTTTTTCTAATATTTTTCTTAGTAGGTGAATGCTAGCTAAAGGACAGCAGACGTTTTTATGTGATGAGGTACAGACTAGGAAAATAGTCTGATTAATGCATATTTGAAGCTATAACATAAGATTCTGACAGCGAGTGTAAGCTATAAACTTAAGTTAGGCATTAATACAGCTCACAGCTCACAGTTTATAGTTAATATACTAGGATATTGACCACCAGGCCTTCATAAGCCTAACCATGCAATCCAAACCATTTGTGTTCCCATGTATCATGGACATCTTTCAGGAGGGGGTATGTTAGACAAGAAGTTTCTAGGGGTTATGTTATAGTTTGGGCATTAATATCTACCTCCATCAGGTACATGGGGGCCAGACCCAGGGTGAATTCTCAATTTCCTATCCATTATTCAAAGTGCTCAAGCTGAACAGTATGTGCTGAGGAAAGAGTCCAAATGGACATTCCTAGACTTGGAGAAAACATATCAAAGGCCCAAAACAGGTGATTTGGGAAGTACTATACTGGTTCCAGATCCCAGAAATACTGGTACAATTAGTGCAATTTATGTATCAGGACACAATGACTCAAGTACAAACAGTGTCCGGTCTCAAAGAGGGGTTCCCAGTGGGAGTGGGTGTACATTAGGGTTCAGCTCTGAGCCCACTGCTGCTCATACTGGTGCTGGACAACATTAGCAAACAGGTTGGAGTGGACAGATCATCAGAGTTGCTGTATGCAGATAATGTGGCATTACAGGCAGACCCTGAGCAAGAACTTCAACAAAGGATAAGGAAATTGAATACAAAACTGAAGGCACATGGAATGCGAATGAGTACAGATAAAATCATTGTAATGGCAGCAAATAGGGGAAATCAGAAGCTGAGAAATGAGATAGAAGGGAAGATAGTGGAACAGGTTAATTTCTTCAAGTATCCACAACTTCATCAAAAAACACACCAAAAACTTGGGACCCTTTATAGATGTAAACACTTCTTAAATTACTCCACTAGAAAAACACTTGCCCGGACTTTTCGCATACCCTCACTCCTCTATGGTGCCTCTATTCTTACAAACATCCAGACCTACTTAAAAACTAAGATGGAATCCTACTATAAAAAAATTGCTAAGTTTGTGACAAATGCAAAATAATCTTCCCATCACTGCCACTCCTTACAATTGTTAAATTGGCTTGAACTCCCACAACATCTCACACATACAACTATCCACTGCACACAACATCATATACAAACTACACGAATGCAAAGCCCTCACCTCTCTTCTAACTCTCTATTAACCAAATAGGCATCTGGGATCTGAAAATCAATCACTTATCCATGTATATAGGCCTAAACTCCCTGCAGGTCAGAATCTCTACTCCTTCACAGTAGCCAAACTCTGGAATTCACTTCCAGCTTTTCTCAGGACCATTAATAGTGCCCCCCCCCATTCAAAAAATCCTTACACTAATATCTCTCCTCTCAATGGCTCTGCCCATGTACCATATCCAACTTCTCAACAACCTGATATTCCTATTGTACCACTTTTTAAATTATACTCATTACTCTCTCCCTTCTTGAGTGTCACCCTGGAAAATCTTCCTTTACCCTATTTGCCTCACAAGATATATGATCAATAGTGTAGCTACATAAGCTATTATGCTCAGTCTACCTACCTAAAGTATACTAAATAATTATGGCTTAGCTGTCCTCTATGTTAAATTGTTATACATTGGATACCTGTGCCATGAATCACAGCGGATTTCAATAACTTCAAAGCATACAGAGTACAATAACCCAATTGATTCTCCTGATTAATACAATTTTTGTAACTCAACTACTTTTTGGTAAGTCTTGTTTATCAATACTTCTTGTTAACTCAATGACATTTTGAAACTCTTGTTAAACAAATTTATATTTTTCTTGTCTAATGTTATGGAACTTTTCTCCCTGGGCCTTCAGTGAAAATGGGCTCATTTCACCCCAGTGGACTTTCCCAGTCAACAAAAGCAAATAAGTATATAAAATAAATAAATGTGGGAGGGGCAGATGAGGAAAAAGAAAGTCTGAATGAAGAGGTTAGGGCTAGAATCAGAAGAGCGGCAGCCAGCTGGCACAGGGTGTCAACTGTAGCATATGCTAGAATACCAAAGAAGATGAAAAATAAGCTGTACAAAACAGTGGTGTGACCAGTACTACTGTATGGTACAGAAACCTGGCAGTAAAAGCAGAGGAGTTGAGGGGAAAAAAAGTTATATTCTTACCATATGTTCTTACCATAACATTACATCTGAGTTGCTGCTTCATTTGTCTTTAACCAATGGGTTTCAGATCCATCCACGGATCCGACTCAGCCAAATATTCCAGCCTTGGAGCTGAAAACTGAGCTCCTCCTCTCCTACCCACAATGCCCCACTCTCCCTCCATCTCTCAGATCAAGTTTGCTGCTAGAAATATACAACCACCACCAAACACAAGCACAGTTATCCACACCATTCTTAGAACACCTCAGGGCCTGGATGAGACAGGAGAGAGAAGGACCTGGGTCACTTCTGCCAGATCCTCCCTGGATTTGAGGAAAGGGGAAGGAGGGTGGGAAAGGATGAAGCCAAATGAAGCAACAATTGAGATGGAACATTATGTTAAGAACATAACTTTTTATCTGAAGTTGTTGATTTCATTTGATATTCAACCTGCAGGACAGAGTCCCCAGCTACATTGGCCCTGGATGGCCCTCATGGAAGGATATTGTGAAGCTCGGCAGAGCCAAAGGATACCCACTTCCTGGAATAGACATCCAACTTATAACGGGAAAAGATGGTATGATAAGACTGCTATGTAGCTGCTGAACAAATGTCATCAATAGGCACTCTAGACCAGAAGACTGCCGAGGTAGATACAGATCTAGTGGAATGTGCTTTGACCTGATTAGGAACAGGAACGCCTTTTTTAGAGTATGCCAATGCAATGCACTTTGAGATCCAGTTAGCTAAAGTCACTTTAGTGATAGGTCTACCTAGTCTGGAATTAGCAAAGGAGATAAAAAGCTGGTCTGCTTTCCTGACAGACCTTGTTCTGTCCAAGTAAAAATGCAGTTGTCTGTGAACATCAAGTAAATGAAGTTTGTATTCGCCCGTTTTGGAAATTGGGAAAAAAAGACAGGAAGATTAATCACCTGATTAATGTTGGCCTCTGAAGCAACTTTGTGCATAAAGGAGGGATTAGAGCGAAGAGTTACTAATCCTTATTTAAAACCAGATAAGGAGGTTTTATGGATAAAGCGTGAAGTTTTGAGACCCACTTAGCAGACGTGATAGCCACTAAGAAGGCTGTCTTTCAAGATAAAAACTGCAAATCGACCATGGCTGCTGGATGAAAGGGAGCAGAAACCAGAGCTTGTAACACCAAAGAGGTTGAAGTAGAAAGGTGCCCCTCAAAAAGGCCTTACATATTTTAGTGGATGTGAAGGAGGAAGAATCTATGCCAATGTGGAAATTAGAAATGACTGCCAACTGCACTTTAATTGTGGAGAAGCTAGCCCCACTATTAAAGAAGTGAGCCAAGAATTCTAAGATAGCTGGAACCGGAGCTGTGAAAGGATCTAATTTGCATGCAAAGAGGCAGGAGGTAATAAAGCCACGAGCCTGTAAGTGAAAGCAACAGCAAGTTTATTCACATAAATGCCACACCATACAATGCGTTTTTGTCCACTAGACTTCTTCAGATGTAGAATGAATGAAAAAGAGGTTGTTCCTACTTATGTACCCCTCCCAATTTTAATCAAAAATTAAAACAATTATACAATTAAAACTAGTAAAGTCTTGTTACCTAAAATTTGGTGACAGCCTAACAACTTAGCACGAATGTAAATAAAAATAAAAGCAAATGTATTTTTTAAAAACTTTAGAATAAAAAATATATATATAAAATACTACAAATTGTAGTGTGTAAACAGATAAATAAACATAACTGCAAAAATCCTGCAGAATAAACTTGCAAAACAGTATATACTTGCTTTATAGTTTTGCAGCTCTCATTTTTAAAATAGGGGCATATTCATTGAGCCCTGGGAATCTATTGGCTTCCAATAACAACTGCCAAACTATTTCTCTCACCTCTATCCTATTTTCCCACGGGCCCCCCCTCATGTCACATTGAACCATTTCTACAACAAAAACAGCCCATTTTACTTGTGGACATATCATAGTATGTTTGAACAAGGCATTGTTAGTGTCTTGGACTCTAATAGCATATAAATGCTCATAAATCCTGAATTTACGGGTAGTTTTTCCAATGTAAAATGCACCACAGGTTTTGCATAAGGCTAAATAAATCAAGCCTTCACTGTTGCAGTTGGAAAAACTACTACTCTGAATCTGGTAATCTCTTTGTAAAATATATAGAGAATCCTGTCTGAGTATATCAGGACATTGTGCACAAGACCCACATTTATAAGTTCCCAATTTCTTGCGTGAAACAATAGTACCATTGTACTTCAGTAGTTCCTTGAGATTTCTACCTTTTTTATATGTAAATCCTACGGTGTTAGTGAACAAAGCATCCAACTCAGAATAACACCTGAACCTGCTCCAATGTTGGGTAATAATGTTTTTAACCCTAGATGTATTCTGGTTATAAAACATAACATAATTACCCCCAAAAATTCTTGAATTTTTTACTGGTGACATTTATAACTATAGTAGTGAGGACATTGATAGGAAACATTTTCTTCTATTTTCAAAGGGTTTTAAATTTATTCCCTCTACAAGGGGTAATTTGGTGGACAGCTTAATAGATTTGAGGATGTTTCTACGGAAAAAGAATTTAGACATTATGTTTCAGGGGCAACAGAATGGTGGAATTAATAGTGACATTAGAAGACCCAGTACCTACAATCCCCCTATACACCCCTCAGCTAAAAAAATTTTGAATGGGAGGTTGAAGAAAAAATCAGGAATGTTTATAGGGGCAGATGGAATGCTAGGTATAATATGACCAGGGAAGAAAAGTTACTTCTTAAATCTATCCAAGAAAATAGATACCCGAGGGTGATGCAACCCGAGAAAGGGGGAGGGGTGGTCCTCATGGACAGTATTTTGTATTCCAGTAAGATGATGGACATGCTTAATGATACCACTAGGTATGTCAGTGTATCTAAGAATGAAATTAATTTAGCATACCGTAAAATCGACTTGGCTTTACAAGATATGTTGGATGATAACCTCATTAAATCAGGAGACTTTTAGGTATCTTAGTGTAGGCAAACCCCGTATCCCTGCAATCTTCGGGATTCCTAAGGTACATAAATGTGTGGAAGATCCACCCCTGAGATCCAGTGTGGCTGCCAACGGCTCCAAAACACACCCCTTGGCCAAGTTTTTGGATATAAAACTAAAGGACATTTGGGTCAGGGCTAATGGTATACCAAGGACTCTTGGGAATTTTTGAGAAGTATAAATAGCAACATGTACTCAGATTCCCTAATATTTGTAACCCTTGATATTCAGGATTTATTTAACGTGATTCCACATACCACAGGGTCAGAATGGTTCCAGGATGCCATTCACCAACATGGTAACTTGGACCATAATACCTTTTTGCTATATACAGAGCTGATGGATTTGGTATTGGAACAGAATTTTATATTTTTTGAGGGTGAGTTGTTCAAACAGACCCAGGGAGTGGCTATGGGGGCAAGTTGTGCCCCCACCTATGCTAACATTGTGCTCATGGTATGGGAAGAGAAATTTGTGTTCCAATCTGAATATGCACAACATTGGGTATATTACAAACGTTACCTGGACGATATCTGCATTTTTTGGAAAGGTAGTGAGGATAAGCTAATAGAATTTATAAATTACTTAAACCATACCACTAAGTTCTTGAAATTTACTTCTCACATTACATATGACCATATGAATTTTTTGGACGTTACTATTAAAAAAGACGTCCTGGGGCAGCAGTTTACATCTAGTGTATACAGAAAGGAAACTTTTTCTAATTCATAACTATACTTCACCAGTTCCCACCCATTTAAGCAGAAGAGAAGTATTGTCAAGGGACAATTTGTCCGCAGTTGTAGGATGACTTCTTCGGATTTGGACTTCGAGCAAAAAAGTCAGAGAGTCAAAGAAATGTTTATATCTAGAAAACATCCCAATTATTTAACTGAAGAAGTCTTGGAGGAAGTAAAAAATGGGAGAACGGGCAGGTTTGTCCCTATTTTGGGAACAGGAGATACAGGTGTGGTAGTACCTACAAATACACAGGGTACCACAGAACATCTAGGGTTAATGTCACCAGTAAAAAAATAATTTTGGGGGGTAATTATGTTATGCTTTATAACCAGAATACATCTAGGGTTAAAAACATTATTACCCAACATTGGAGCAGGTTCAGGTGTTATTCTGAGTTGGATGTTTTGTTCACTAACACCCTAGGATTTACATATAAAAAAGGTAGAAATCTCAAGGAACTACTGGAGTACAATGGTACTATTGTTTCACGCAAGAAATTGGGAACTTATAAATGTGGGTCTTGCGCACAATGTCCTTATATACTCTGACAGGATTCTGTATATATTTTACAAAGAGATTACCAGATTCAGAGTAGTAGTTTTTCCAACTGCAACAGTGAAGGCTTGATTTATTTAGCCTTATGCAAAACCTGTGGTGCTTTTTACATCGGAAAAACTACCCGTAAATTCAGAAGAAGAATTTATGAGCATTTATATGCTATTAGAGTCCAAGACACTAACAATGCCTTCTTCAAACGTACTATGATATGTCCGCAAGCAAAATGTTTTTTTTTTGTTGTAGAAATGGTTCAATGTGACATGAGGGGGGGCCCGTGGGAAAATAGGATAGAGGTGACAGAAATATTTTGGCAGTTGTTATTGGAAGCCAATAGATTCCCAGGGCTCAATGAATATGCCCCTATTTTAAAAATGAGAGCTGCAAAACTATAAAGCAAGTATACACTGTTTTGCAAGTTTATTCTGCAGGTTTTTTGCAGTTATGTTTATTTATCTGTTTACACACTACAATTTGTAGTATTTTATATATATATTTTTTATTCTAAAGTTTTTAAAAAATACATTTGCTTTTATTTTTATTTTCATTTGTGCTAAGTTGTTAGGCTGTCACCAAATTTTAGGTAACAAGACTTTACTGGTTTTAATTGAATAATTGTTTTAATTTTTGATTAAAATTGGGAGGGGGTACATAAGTAGGCACAGCTTCTTATTCATTCATTCTACATCTGAAGAAGTCTAATGGACGAAAACGCATTGTATGGTGTGGCGTTTATGTGAATAAACTTGCTGTTGCTTTCACTTACAGGCTCGTGGCTTTATTACCTCCTGCCTCTTTGGGTGCCTGTTGTGTTTTTACTGGTTCTTGGTTCTGTGGCACCCTTTCCTTGGAGCTTTTTGATCTAACTTGCATTGTCAAGCCCAAATAGTAAATCTCTTCCATTTGTTCGAGTAACTTTTCCTGGTGGAGGCTTTATGGGATGAAACCAAAACATTCTGAATGGGGGAGGACAACCCGGGAGTTTTAGCCATCATAGGAAGTGGAGTAGCCATGCAGTCAGCTTCAGGCTGAGGACATCTGGGTGTCGGTCCCCTGAAGGGTGGGACAGAAGATCCGGGAAGGGATCGAGAGTCCAGGGTGGACATACAAGATAAGACCACAGAAAGGGGAAACAAACTTGTCAAGGCTAGAATGGGGCAATGAGGATGACTTTGCACTTCAACCTCTGAGCTTTCTGGAGGAATTTGGGAATCAGGGGAAGAGGAGGGTATATGTATAGGAGACCGGGGGGGCCAGCATGGACCAGAGCGTCTCTGGGAGACTGCCCCTGTGGGGGGTTCAGGGAAAAATACTCACTGCACTTGGTGCTGAAAGGAGAGGCAAAGAGATCACAGCAAGGCTGACCCCATTTCTGGAAGATCATGTTCGCTACTGATTGAGAGACCATTGTGAGGCATCAGAATGATTCTGCTGAGCCTGTCCACTAGAATGTTCGACTACCCTGGAATGTGTGTTGCGACAAGAAAGTGGTTGAAAGAGATCGCCCACTCCCACAATCTCATGGCTTCTCAACATAGGGGATAAGACCTGGTTCCCCGTGTTTGTTGATGTACGAGACAACTGACATGTTGTCCATCTGGATACCAATTGTCCCTGTAGGAAGAGAGGCATGAAGATCTTGCAACGCTAAAAGGACTGTCCTCATCTCCAGAAGACTTGTATGCAGATTGGTCTCTAGACAGGACCAGGTGACTTGGATCGTCTGACCCAGCCAATGCCCCCCAACCCTAGCTGGACGGGATGTCTTTAGTACAGAGCTTGGGAGTGAAGCCACCAAAGAAGAGATTCCTTGCAGACTCTATGATGTTTGATGGGATAGTCCAGGAATAATTCAGGGGGGACCATTGCACCACTAAGGTCCACTGAAGTACTCTCATATGGAGGCATGCAAGGGGGAGAAGATTAATGGTCAACGCCATCGACCTCAATGCTCTGAGGACCAGAAAGGTGTGGGAAGGATGATTGGTGAGAATCTGCCTCACATGCGACTGAATTCTTTCTGGGGGTAGAAAGGCCATGCAGTGAATTGTGTCCAGGCAAGCTCCTATAAAGTCGATGACCAGAACCGGGTCCAGTCTAGACTTGGAAAGATTTATGGTTATGCCAAACGTCGCATCTAGGTGAAGAAGAAAATCCCTGGCTTGCAGGAGTCGATGCTTGGTGGGGGCAGTATGAAGCCAATTGTCCAGGTAAGGAAACATCTGGTAAGGAAACATCTGAAATCCGAGCAGTCTCAGGTTCGCTGCGACTACCACCATCACTTTGGTAAACACCCTGGGGGCTGTGCTGAATCTAAAGGGGAGTAGTCTGAACTGAAAATGATTGGCTCCCAGCCAGAAGAGGAGAAACCTTCTGGAGTGCTTGTCCATCTTGATGTGGTAATATGCGTCCTGAAGGTCCACAGAACAGAAACAATTATCCTTCTGCAAAAATGGCAGAATGGACTGAATCATGACCATTCGGAATTTTGTTTTGGCAACCGACTTGTTTAGAAAGGTGAGCTCCAGAATGGGTCTGTGGTCCCCCGTTTTCTTTGGCACCAAAAAGAATCTGGAATAGATTCCTGATCCAAACTGGTCTTGGGGGACAGGTTGGATGACTCTTCTCCAGCAGCTTTGCAATCTCTGGAGCTGCTGCCTCCCTTTAATAGGGTGGCACATCTGGGAGGTTTTTGGATAGTTTTGGGGATTGGAAAAAAGGAATGGTATAACCTCTGGATATTACCTTGATCACCCAATGATCGGTAGTGATAGATTCCCAAGCTGTTAGGTGAAGGGGGAGATGTCCCCTGATGGCCTCCAGAGTAGACAAGTCAGGCAATCCTTCAGGGCTGCTGAAAGGGCTGGTCCAAGAATGAATCTCAGGACCCTTGATTCCTCGGATCCCCACTGGCACGAGGGTGATGCCTGCCATTGGACACATTTCACCCTCTGCCTCTAAAGGAGAAGTCTTCCTGCGAGTCCTGGAAAGTCCCCCGAGACTTCCGGAACCATAGCTTTTTACCACTACACTGGTTCCTAGAATATTCCAATGGCAGACAGGGTCTTTCCATCCTTCTCGCACTGGGAGAGAGTGCTCCTAACTGTAGGGCCAAAAAGGGATGACCCATCAAAGGGCACATTGATAAACAAAATGCCTTGAAGGGTTCCGAGAATTCACAAAGCCTCATCCAGGTGTGATGCCTAATGGCTACGCCCGAACTGCCCACTCTTTAGGAAGCCTCTGCAATATGCGAGAGTAACCTCATGGACATGCTGGAAATGCCATGAAGGGTGGCCATTCTGGAGAAGACCTTCTTGTCCTCTTCAGACATGGACCCCGGCATGGACTCAAAGATTTCCTTGCCAAGGTCTCTCTGAAGCCTGATGACATGTGCCAAGTAGTTCAATGTGCGCAGAGAAAGGGTCACTGAAAAACAGACCCACTTACTGAACTGCTCCACTGCCCTGGACTCTCTGTCTGGAGGGCGGACAGAAGAGCTCTCTTGGGCCAGCTCTTTCTTTGTGGCAGCTGTCACCACCATAGCATTGACCGGGATGTCCTTAGTCCAGTGGAGCCTATCCGCAGGTGTGCCAAGAATCTTATCCGGATGCTTGGATATGGGCTCTACCTTCTCCGGTTCCTTCTATGCCCTGCTAGAAATCAAGTCAATTAGGGGGCCAGCAGGGAGGGGAACCCAGGATGTAGATGGCACTGTCCTGAAAACTTCCAGGAACATGTACTCAGAGTTAGGTTTGTGGCTGGACCACCCATCTTTCTGTTGCAGGATCTCCATGATGTCTCCAAATGAGACATCCTCAGGTGGTGATCTGGAGGAACCTTCCCCTTCATCCAAATCTGTGTCTTCGATAAGGGACTTATGAGGGGAATCCAGGTGCCTCCTCTTGCATGTATGCTTCCTGTGCACCTCCTTGGGGGGATGTTCTGAGGAGGTGTCGGAAGACAGGGTGCTCTTGCAGTGGAGCCACCTGAAAGCTTCCTGGAACAGGTTATCCCATGGTGGACAGAGTGGAAGGATATGGCGCAGGCAATTCAGCTGGGAGAGGGGTCAGGTCCGAAGAGGGGGAGCATCGAGAATCTCGTAGGAGCCGAGAGAACCCTCTCTAATATTTCAAATGCAGAGGGCTAATGAGACCCCGAGGGCAACTCCGTCAAGGCAGGCTACATCAATGTCGAAGCCCCGCAAACTCTCGCTGAGCTTGACACCGAAGGTGGAGTCAGAGTCGAACTATCGAGAGCAGAAGCACCGAGGGGAACGGACAGCTCAGAAAAAACGTCCGCTGAAGCCAAACTCTCGGACCCGACTCTGAAGTTACAGCTCTGAGAGTCAATCAGGCCCGAAGACACTAGAGCTGAACTGCTCAAGGTGACTGTCGGCATCGAGCTACAGGTACTTGCAGACGTCTCAAAACGTGGGATCCTCAGACCCAAGGAGTTCAACGACGATGGGTGGATTGGAGAAGGAGTAATAGGCATAAAGACTGGTTGAGAACCAATTGCTCCAGGAGGAGTTGGAGCAGGTAAAACCCCCATATGAATTTACACCTTCAGAAATTTCCTCATGAGCCTGTCTACTTCAAACTCTGAAAGGCTACAGGAGAACCTAGCAAAATAGGCTGTTGACCCCAGCTTGGAGTGGTGCCCGTACAACGTCAGAATAGGGGACTTGGGTAATGGACCCACTGGCTGTGGGGAGAAGCGAGGGGATTGGAGCAGAGGAGAAGCTGAGGCAGATGGGTGGGCTTTTACTGGAGGATCTCCTGCGGGGGCAGAAACTTTGTCAGGAGAACGTTTCCTCTTGTCCCGAATCCCTACCCTTGTTGGCCACTTTCTTGGAGGGGGTTTGAGCCTCTTGAAGTGGATTCCATGGGGGGGTGGGGTGGAAGAACGGATGAGACCCCTGAGGATAAATTTATTCCTCCTGTTTATCAGCATGCACTGGTTAAAGCCCGCGCAGAAACAACAAGAGGTATCTAGATGAGCTGTCCATAAGCAGATAACACAAAGCGTGGCTGTCGAAAGGAGGGAGTTTATGTCCACAAACTGTGCCATTTCTAAATCCTGCTGGATTAGACTAATCAATAGCAGGAAGAAAGAGAGAGGAAGAGGAGTAGAAGACAGACAGACCTAATCACAAAAAAGTTTTTACAGGTAGGAAAGAAATGGACAGTAAAACAGAGAGAAATTATTCAAAAAAGCATGACTTACAACACCCAAAAATCATTTAGATACCCTAGAGGGAGCTCAGCAATGGACCCTGCAGCTGTTCAAGGGAGCTGTAAATGAGATCTGAGAGATGGAGGGACAGTGGGGCATTATGGGTAGGACAGGAGGAGCTTTCGGCTCCAAAGCTGGTGTATTTGGCCGAGTCGGCAAGGACAGATCCGAAACCCGCAGGTTGAAGATCAAAGAAGGCAATAACTTCAGATCTAGAGGTGATGGAGATGAAGTGCCTGAGATGGGTGGTAGGATGCACACTGTGGGACAGATGAAGAAATGAGGATATAAGAGCAGAAGCCAAAGTAGCTCCAATTGCAGAAAAGGTCAAAGAGAACAGATTACAGTGGATCGGGCACATGTGCAGGAAAGCAGAAGACAATCTGCTGAAGAGAATTTGGGACAGACAGGAAGAAGATAAGAGGAAATGAAGCATCCAGCAAACAGGTGGATGGATTGTGGGAGAGATCTGCGACAGTCAGGCATCAGTGTTGAAGAAAGCAGGAGAGAGGCATTGAATCACGAGAGATGGAGACATATGACACCGCATCATGCAGAAAATGGAAAAAGGGGGTTGGTGATGATGAAGAGTATGTGCTGTTATGCATTGCTCTGTGTGATACTAGGCATTAGTTCTAAGGTTTCTGACACAGCTAAGAAGGTTTTGTGGTTGACCTTAGCATGGCAGAAATTTTCAACTCATACCTACTTTTGAAGAATTTGATTTTGCTTCTGAGTTCCTTACTGGTCTTCTTGAGTTTTTTTTCTCTAGATGATGGGGTATTAAGTTTATATACATGGACTAAGTTTCTGCCTATTTTGCATAGTTTGTTTATACTAGGGTTCTACCATTGAGGTTTATTCCTGTATTAGCATTGTATTGTGTCTTACAGGGACTAATACTTCAATTCACACTTTTAGGTGGGCATAAACATAGTCTGCAACTATGGAAGCACATGTGATGGGGTCATTGAAATGAAGAGGGAAATTAAATTTTATCAGGTCATCAGTTAGCTAGAGAAAGTTTGCTTAGAGTAGTCTCTAAGGACATAAGGGTTTTGTGGAAGATCTGGTTTTACCCTAATAACACAGGTTATGAAATGGTGGACAGATTAGACCAGTAATGTGTTAACTGAAAGTGTTGAGCATAGGCAGGCTATATTGGCAAGAATCAGATCCAGTATTTTAGTACCGCTAGCTGATGCTAAAACTAGTTGGTCAAAGGAGATGGCATTAATGAAATCCTGGAAACTTTGTGCATACATGTTAGTGATGCTGTAGGTTTCCCAGTTAAAGGATGTATAAGTTATACCATTCAAGCAAAACGTATTGGGTTTGGAAGAGAAGAATGCCATTTTGTTAAGCTATGCATTATAGACTGCAGATGAAAGGGGGGGGAGAATCAGTAGTTTGTTATGATGTTAAGGAGTTTTATTTACTGTGAGAAGGATATTGTGGTTCTAGGTCTTGTCCTGATAAGAATTTGGAGGTGAACTGACTTATTAAGACAGAAATTCTCCCTCCAGTAGCTCCATCATTTTTTAAACACCTTTATTGAATTATCACTTAAGACATAGGCAAACAAAACAAAGCATATTAACATGTTTACAGTTATAAACATTATACATAGTGTATCGCATCCCATTTTATGAAAACTGGATATATCTAATGGCAAGAGGGATTGCAGTTTTATTCTATTTTTTATTTAATTTTCTAATATAGTTACTAGCAGTTTTAAAGTGAAATGGGAGGTAGACATTTATGTACAGATATACTTGGAGAGGCAAACAGTGCTGTAACTGAAATTAATGGCACAGGACGGTGAAGAGATTGTGGGTGGTATTCAAAGTTTTGAGGTTGACACTTGCATAGCCGATATTCACGAAAAGTGCCACTACATCTATACGTTATTTCAGTAATTGCAAAGGAATTTAAAAAAAAAAAAAAAAGACAAAAAACCCCACCCATTTGCGACAACCTGATAAAGTAGCTGAAGTTAATCTTTAACTGTGTCCAAAGTACTACATGAAAACACAAGTGCTCATATCCTTACATAAATTTTGGGTATTGTGAACAAATGCGGATATACTCAAGTGCGCTTGAAGTATTTAAGGTGAGTGGTGAGCAGCAAAGCTTTTATTTGATATAGGAGTATCCTCATATGTATACCCTGTTGGTTTCTTTAAAGGATGGAAAGGGGAATATAGGAAAGACTGAAAAAGGGGAGATATGACAAAGATAGAAACATAGAAGGAAAACATTAAGTGGGTTATGCCTGGGGAGAAAGAAGAGGAGGAGTACTACGTTTTTGGCAGAGGATAGACCCCACACTTTTTTTTTTTTTAAGTTCTTTACGTAAGAGGACAATCTGGATAGAAAGTAGCTATAAGGTGTAGGAGAGAGGATTAGAAAAGGAAGAGGAGAAAAGGAGTTGAACTCAGAAGGAGCCCCTGGTCCACAGGGCCATAAACATTTCCACTGTCTAATGATGGCATTGGAGGACCCAGATGCTGAGGGGAAAGGGGCCTGTGATGGAGTGGTGGTTGGCACCAACTAGGGCAGCAACTCTTCAACCCGATGAAGAGTATCCTGGACTGGCTGAAGGAGTCTCTCCACTACCTGTTCCACCACATCCCCAGCCAAGTCCCAAAGCCCATACTATGTGAGGCTTGTCAGGCTGCCATGTGCCAGAGTGTCTACAGGACAGGTGTCACCACTCTTACCCTGTGAGGATGTCTCTGGATCAGCAGAGGGCGAATGCTTCCTAACCTGAGATTAATATGATTGGGGTGCTGCTAAGGATTCTGGACCTGAAATGAGAGAGAAAGAAAATAAAGCAAAAGGAATACATAACTAAAATAAGAAAAAAAAGAGAGGGACAGAAGGCTGCATGTATGCCATATTTATCTGGTAGCTCATCCTTTTTAAACTTATTTTTGGTAAGATTTAAAAAACATGTAAAAATACTTACTATAGAAATCTGACCTTCTTGCTGCCACCTGATCTACCCACAGAGTCAGCTATTCAGGTCTACACTTCTATAGGTAATCGTACCTGAGACAGCACTGGGGGCCAGAGTAGGTGATTCCTGTTACGGATGACACAGGTACTCACCCGACTCTTGCCAGATGTAAATTTTTTTCCAGTACGATCAATGTATACATGATTCTATTTTTTCCAGGTGCAAATCCCTTAAAAGGTAAACCATAATGTTGGTCTCTGTCAGATCACCTCACACCTCAGCCTCATGTCTTCACAGGTGCTTCCCTCTTTTAAACTGTCAGTGCAGATTGAAGAATGTAAGGGCAGGGTGCGACATCGCCATAACCAAATCCAGCTACGATGTAAGGGTATTAGACATGAAACTGCTGTTATTGGCAAGTCTGGTTTTGCTAAACTGCTTTGTCACATATATTTAAGGAATAAATGCACATTTCATTTCCATGCCGACTAAATTCAGTTATGATATCATTATTTTTTTAAGTTGATTAAATTTGTTTCTTCTTATTTGCTTTACTATTGTTTAAACAATAAACGTGGATGTCATGCAATAATCCTTTATTTAAGCATACCTTTTGAAGTACCGCATCAGTAGAAATAATGTTTTTTTCTTTTTTTCTTTTCTGTGTGTCATTATGATATTGCTAGCTACTGAATGACTAAATGTGATTAGGTGTGTCACAATATGCATGATGGACATGGAATTGAGGTCTCATCTGCTCTGTGCAGCTCATTCACAACCACCCAAGGCTTAGTTACATGGATTTGTTGAGTTATACACTCGCTTATTACTGAGATTCATAAAGATAAGCATAACTATGCCTAATTTGCATACAACATGCATAAGCCCATCCATCTAAATGTGCATGAATGATCCCGAATTTATGCAAATCAGTTTAAGACTGCCATATTAACTTGCGATCACTTGAGACATGTGGCAAATGGTTTAGGAAACAGTAAACTTTATCAGATATAGCATAAATAGTAAAAATGTTAGACATTATTAGGAAGTAGTTCATACTAATGTTAGATAACAGTGTTTACAAGAATTGCACATTTTACTGATCTGCTTGTCAGATACAGATGATTCAAGTAAATACTGGTGAAATGAGTGTCATGTATGAATGGGAATTCCTTGCAGCAGCACTGGAAATGTACACAGAATTAGTCAAAATGGCAGTGTGAAAAATATTTTGGAAATTCATTTTTTATTGGCATTTAGTGATTATGCTACACATGATACAGGTACATCTTTTGAAGTGAATGCAGTCTAATGCACTGCATTTTCAACAATGCATTGCTGTGTCAAGATACATGCCTCTTTACTGGATGGCATGGGACAGTCACTCCTGAATGAAAAATTACAGCATGATATTAGGGGAAGGACACGAATCTGTTAGCAGCATACTTGCAGTACTGCTAATGATGCACAGATTACTACAGTACAACTTCAACTTGCTGGATTGGGGCTTTCCATGTCAAGATGAATATGGACGTTGTGTCACTAAACCTTATTTTGTACTCAGAGTTTTGATTTATTTGTGATGAAAGAAGGCATGCTTTTATTGCTCTGTTATTTGACTGAGAAGTAGATCAAATGTTTATGTCTATGACTTTGGCATGCTGTTTCAGGTACATGAATGAAGTAGCAGCATGGATTCAGACAGAGAAAGGACAATTTTAGCCATGAGGTGAAACACATCATCATGGCAGCCCTTAGGAAATATGGCAAATGCCGTTTTGGAAAATGGGGACCCAATCAAGCAGACAGGGCAAAAGCCTGGAACCAAGTGGTTATGAATATAAATGCTATTGGTGAAAGGACCCACATGTTAACACAGTGCAAGAAGAGGTCTAATGTTATGGTAGGATGTGCCAGAGAAAAGGCAAGGTAAAATGCAATTGCCCATAGCAGTACTGGGAGAGGGGCCTCAAACACTTATTCCTTTAATGCCTGATGAAGTGTACCTCCTCTCTATTCATGGGGATGACTGACACAGATGACAATGGCACTGGCATTATCAGTGGTAGTGTGGGCACTGGCTATTGCCCACATTTGCAGAATCAACAGACATTTGCTCAGGAAGGTTGGTTTGACAACAGTAAGTTATTTATATAGTGAATTGAATGCCAAAATGGAATGATTACATGTAACACATGGCAATTACTATTAACAGGTGAATACTTCACTTCTGCAAATAATGGCATTGAGCAGAATGCGCACAGTAAGTTTCCTCCATACTTTCTTATGCAGCATATGGTAATATATGCCAGTATCTGAGCAGTACCTATTTAATTAAGTCTTTACAGGGTCAGCAGCAGAAACAAACAGTTCCACTATCCCATTAAATTTAGAGGATATCAGCAGCAGAATGGCTGATGATGATAACATAGTTATATTTACGAGACAACATGAGAAATACAGCAAGTTGCCACGTATGATGGTAGGACCTCACACCCCACAACATGTTAGCAACTCTGTAAGAAGGGACACTGGATCACAAACTCAAGTACATGGTGACATTACAGCACATGTTGTACACAAGCACCTCGACACAACTGTCTCCAAACCCACAGAAACACCTCTGGATGATGGCAGAAGTTCAGAGGTAACAGAGTTCACAGTGACTGCCTTACAAAGGGGTGCAGGTGCAGGCATATCTCACAGCTACCCCAGAATACATGCAAAGCATTGGCTGTCCTACAGCAAATGTGTCTTGACATTTGCTTGACATTGTTAAGGCTCAGTGCAAGGCCACAGACAGGCAGCTAGAAATCGTCAGGTCGTCCGAGGTGCATGTATTTCTAGCATTACATGGAAATGGTAGGGAGCAGGGATAATGCCATGGACACAATGATCCTTAGTATGGCTTCACACCAAGTAACCATGCCTGCCTCCATTCATACTCTAGTGAGGACAAACTCAAATAGGAGTCAGTTTTGGAAGGTGCAGAAGACAGGAGCATATCATATTGCACTATGAGTGCTTCTGAAGAAGACAGTGGAAACAATCTGAAGAACAAGCATAACAGATATCATGCAGGCCACATCAGCATTCATCTAAACATAGCAAAACCTCTCATTCATATGTCCCTGAGCACTGTAAGAACAGTGTCTGTAGGATTGCCTGCATCAAATAGGTCACAACATTGTAATAAGTCCACATTCAGCTCATATGACAGCCCCTCCTCACGATCACATGCATCTTCACCTACCCTATCTTTAGGAGATGTTCTGCATGACACATCTGACCTTAACCTATTGTGATTCAAGCTAGACACTTCTGGTACTTACAATCTGACTTTTATACAGAGATGTCAATGTTTATCTTGGAATATAACAAGTTAATTAACTAATAAAGGCAGAATATGTGAGTACATAATATAACCCAGTACTAAGCTGCTTTGCATCTGCATGCATTTCATTTCAATAATGGTATTGCTTAAAATCAAAGGAACAAAAAAAGAAAGCTGTGCATCAATAACATTCAGAGTGCAATAATTTACACCATTAATGTTCTATTCGTTATCAATGTTACAGATGACAATTACCAACAACATAAGTACTACATGCTATTAAGAGAAACACTCCTTAAAAAATAAAGGTGATAAATGAGCATCCTGCCATGTAAGCTAGTATTGTTGCCTCTTCACAATCAGCACTGCACATACAATGATGTCTCTGACAACACAACTCACTGTTTAAGAGAAAGTGAAAGTCTGATGTGCAGTACCTTAACAGAGAACAGCAAGTCATTTCAAATATAAAATAGTTAAAACTGAGAAAATACTGCACAATACAAAAACAGGTGATACATTTTTCATTCAAGTGAAAGGTATGAAATTAAAGTTATATACTCACCATAACTATGCATCTGTGATGTCCATTTTCATTCTTCCTCAACTGATGGGTCTCAGATCTGTCCCTGATATGCCTTTGCCACATTTACTAGACTCTCAGAACCAACTCTCGAGCTCCATCCTTTACCCATAATGCCACAGTTACTCTGCAATACCTCAGCTAAAGTTTGCTGTCCCAAAACTAACACAAAAAACCTCGGGCCAAGCAGAATGAAGGCTGGTAGAAAGGACTGGGGTTCAAACATGGAACACGGGTTCCACAACAACCATAAGGTTACTCCAAGAAAAAAGGGAAGGGGGAAGGAGCGTGGGAAGTTCAGAATGAATGAAAAGGGACAACACAGCTGCATAGTTATGGTGCGTACATAACTTTAATATCTGATGTTGTCATTTTCATTCATTCAACAACAGAGTCCCCAGCTATATGAACTTTGGGTGGCCATCATGGAAAGATATTCCGGAGTACAGCAGAACCAAATCCAATTTGTAATGAGCAATAAATGTATGAGCATTGGACAAAGTAGCTGTGGTACAAATGTCATCAACGGAAGTCCTAGACCAGAGAGTGGCTGAAGTCGCCATGTACCTCGTGGAGTGTGCTTTAAGAGATCTGGGTAAAGACAGCTTCGTTGAATGTAAACATATGATATGCAGACTGTCAGCCATCTGGCTAAGATAACTTTAGAAGTTGGTCTATCCAATTTGTTGGGGAGAATGAGAAAACAATTGATCTGTCTTTCTGAAATCTTTTGTTCTATAGAGATAAAAGCAGAGCTGTCTATGTACACTCAAGACATGAAAGATGTATTCACCTTTATAAATGAAGTTGGGAAAGAAAATGGGCAACTTAATGCCTTGGTTAATATTCACCTACTTTGGGCAAGAAGGATGGATTGGTCCACAAGGCAACTCTATCGTTCTGGAAGATCAAATATGTGAATTTGCAAGAGAGATCCTGAAGGTCAGGCACTGGTCTTGCAAATATAACAGCCAATAGAAAGGCAGTTTTCCAAGATAAAATGTTTAGGTCAGATCTAGCCAATGGCTCAAAAGGACTTGAGTCAAAACTTGCAGTACAACTGTTAACTCCCAGGGTGGGGTAGGGTCCTTCACTGGGGGCCTAAGCAAAAAGGATCTATATTACCATGTTGACAGGGCTGTTCATTGAATGCCCTTACGTCGACACATGTACACTGAAATACGTAAATGTCAAACGGCCACAAAAGTGATTTTTTTTTCCCAGGGAAAAAAAAAATCGCTGGGCCAACAAAAAACAAAACAAACCGACAGACACAATGAAGTGGAGGACTTCACCCCCCCTGATGTGGGGGGCTGTGCCACCCACACACACCCTACTTAAATATACCAACTCCGAGATCACACTACAGTGGAGGAAACGGCAAATTCCCAACAACAGCCTAGCGATTTTTTTTTTCCTGGGAAATAACAAAATCGCTTTTGTGGCCGTTCGACATTTAGGTATTTCGGTGCATGTGTCCACATATGGGCGTTCGATGAACAGCCCTGTTGACATGGTACTATAGACCCAGCAAAAGGGTACCTTTAAGGAAAGCCTTTCACAATTTTGATTAAGCTAAACAGGAAGCATTTTCACCTGAGGGAAAGTTAGATATTGCTGTCAATTGCACTTTGACAGTAGAGAAATTAGCCCCTTCTTAAAAATAGATGCTAGAAACCCAAGTACAGCAGGAATAGGGGCAATGAAGGTGTCTAATTCCCTACGGAGATCCCAAACAGAGAATCTCGTCCATTTATTCTTGTAGATCTTCCTAGTAGAGGCCTTCCGGGATGACAGCAATATCAGTTGGACCAGGGAGAAAAGCCTGTGCTGTCTAACCATCACTGGAATAGAATAAACCATGTAGTCATCTTGAGGCCTGTAATGTCCGGGTGATCCATCCCTGTGGAATGAGACAGAAGGTCTAGACTGGGGTCCTGTATCCAGGGTTTACAGCAAAGGAAAGGGAACAACACTTAATGAGGCCAAAAGGGGGTAATAAGGGTAATTGTGTTCTTCAGCTGAAGCACCTTCTATAAGAATTTGGGAATTAGAGATATCGGGGCTAAGTGTAAAGGAGACCAGAGGGCCAAACGTGGACTACAGCATCTCTCTGCGACTCCACCAGAGGGTGGATCTAGGCAAAGAACATGTTGCACTTCTTGTTGTGGGGACAGGCAAACAGATCTCAGCAAGGTTGACCCTATCAATAGAAAATCCTCTCCACCACTAACTGATTAAGAGACCACTTGTGAGGCATCAGAATGGACCGGCTGAGTTTATCCACTAGCACAATGGATTTCACCAGGCTGTGCACTGCCATAAGAAAGCAGTTTGAGGAGATCTCCCAATGCCTGCCCTTCAACAAATGGGGTAATATTGGGATCCAAAAACACAGCAAACACAACAGCACCAAACCACAGATACGAGGAAACTGGCTCCAATAAAGGCTGTCCCTTCCAAGATTCCTCTTGTCAGAGGAATAGCTGGTACAAGTCTCCCGAGGAGGAGATGAAAGCGCTTAACCCATTTATTTTATTTTCATTTTGATTTTTTTATGTTGTGCTAATAAAACTTTTTTTGAACATCTACAGTAAGTTTTGTGGAAGTGTTTGTACCAGCTATTCCTCTGACAAGAGGAATCTTGGAAGGGACAGCCTTTATTGGAGCAAGTTTCCTCGTATCTGTGGTTTGTAATATTAGGATCCCCCACTGTCTGTTGATGTACCATACCACAGGTATGTTGTTGGTTTGAACTGCAACTGTCCTGGGAGAAACAGTGTCTTGGAAGGCCTACAACACATACAGGACTGCAGTCATCTCCGGGATGTTAATGTGCAAACTGTTCTCTTTGGGGGACCACGTGCCTTGGACCACCCTTCCCAAGAAATACCCCCATCCCAATTGGTAGAAATCTGTGGTTACCATGGCTACTGTGAAAGACAAGAAGGCGGCTTTGAGAAACTTTGTCCGACTGAATCCACCAATGCAGGTGGTATCTGCATACTTGTGTGAGTTTGACTGGTGAAGACAAGGGATGGTGAAGAATTGACCACTGAACAGCTAGAGTCCATTAAAGAATGCGCATATAAAAGCAAGCCACAGGAAGCAAGGTTATGGCTGTTGCCATCAACCCTAAATTCTCAAGAATCAACCTGGCTAGAGGAGAAAGTGTGAGATAACTTGTTTTACTTGACATCTGATGGTCTGTACACTGTTCAGTGGAAGGGAAGCTATTTGACCAACTGTGTCCAAACAAGCGCCTATGAATTCCAAGCTCTGAACAGGTTGAAGATGTGATTTGCAAAAGTTAACTGTGATACCTAGGGCTTGACATAAATGGAACAAGTAGTCCCTGGAGTTTTCAAGGAGATATCTGGTTGGGGTAGTGAGGAATCAGTCATCTAGGTATGGAAATACTCAGAATCTTAGCAGTTTGAAGTGAGCTGCTACCACTGCCATACAGGGGCTGAGACCAAAGGACAGGGCTCTGAACTGAAAGTGACTGACCCCCAGCTGAAAGTGCATATATTTTCGGGAATGTCTATTCACATTGATATGATAGTACGTATCCTTACGATCGATGGAGCACATCCAATTGTCCTTTCGCAGTAATGGCAGCATGGACTTGAAGTGTTACCATTCAGAACTGACTATTTTACAAACTGATTCAGTTTGTTGAGATTCAGAATTGGACTCAGGTCCCCTGTTTTCTTTGGCACTAAAAAGAATCTTGAGTAAGTTCTGAATCCTTTCTGGTCTGGTGGGACATCCTAGATGATCTTTTGTTTAGTATTTTTTGAATTTCTAGAGTTGCTGCCTCTCTCCGACTGGGTGGAATGTTGGGGAGCCTTTTCCTTTTGTTTGGAGAATTTGTGAACATGCTATGAAATAACCTCTGGATATGATTTTCTACACCCAAGTATCTTTTGTGACTGATATCCAGGAGTCTGAGTGCAGAGGTAAGCATCACTCAACTGCCTCCAAAGATAAGCAGTCAGGCAACTGTTCAGGAGCACTGAAAGGGTTTATCCAAAAAGGTGTCTCAGAAAGCAGAGCTGTCTATGTACACTCAAGACATGAAAGATGTATTCACCTTTATAAATGAAGTTAATGCCTTGGTTAATATTCACCTACTTTGGGCAAGAAGGATGGATTGGTCCACAAGGCAACTCTATCGTTCTGGAAGATCAAATATGGGAATTTGCAAGACAGATCCTGGAGGTCAGGCACTGGTCTTGTAAATATAACAGCCACTAGAAAGGCAGTTTTCCAAGATAAAATTTTTAGGTCAGATCTAGCCAATGGCTCAAAAGGACTCGAGTCAAAACTTGCAGTACAACTGTTAACTCCCAGGGTGGGGAAGGGTCCTTCACTGGGGGCCTAAGCAAAAAGGGTCTATATTACCATGTTGACAGGGCTGCTCATTGAATGCCCTTACGTGCGACATGTACACTGAAATACGAAATGTCAACGGCCACAAAAGTGATTTTTTTCCCAATGGGGAAAAAAAGGATGAACAAAACAAAACAAACCGACAGACACAATGAAGTGGAGGACTTCACACACACACCCTACTTAAATATACCAACTCCAAGATCACACTACAGTGGAGGAAGCGCAGGAATTCCCAACAACAGCCTAGCGATTTTTTCCTGGGAAATAACAAAATCGCTTTTGTAGTTCGACATTTAGGTATTTCGGTGCATGTGTCCACATATGGGCATTCGATGAACAGCCCTGCTGACATGGTACTATAGACCCAGCAAAAGGGTACCTTTAAGGAAAGCATTTCACAATTTTGATTAAGCTAAACAGGAAGCATTTTCACCCGAGGGAAAGTTAGATATTGCTGTCAATTGCACTTTGACAGTAGAGAAATTAGCCCCTTCTTAAAAATAGATGCTAGAAACCCAAGTACAGCAGGAATAGGGGCAATGAAGGTGTCTAATTCCCTACGGAGATCCCAAACAGAGAATCTCGTCCATTTATTCTTGTAGACCTTCCTAGTAGAGGCCTTCTGGGATGACAGCAATATCGGTTGGAGCAGGGAGAAAAGCCTGTGCTGTCTAACCATCACTGGAATAGAATAAACCATGTAGTCATCTTGAGGCCTGTAATGTCCGGGTGATCCATCCCTGTGGAATGAGACAGAAGGTCTAGACTGGGGTCCTGTATCCAGGGTTTACAGCAAAGGAAAGGGAACAGCACTTAATGAGGCCAAAAGGGGGTAATAAGGGTAATTGTGTTCTTCAGCTGAAGCACCTTCTATAAGAATTTGGGAATTAGAGATATCGGGGCTAAGTGTAAAGGAGACCAGAGGGCCAAACATGGACTACAGCATCTCTCTCCGACTCCACCAGAGGGTGGATCTGGGCAAAGAACATGCTGCACTTCTTGTTGTGGGGACAGGCAAACAGATCTCAGCAAGGTTGACCCTATCAATAGAAAATCCTCTCCACCACTAACTGATTAAGAGACCACTTGTGAGGCATCAGAATGGACCGGATGAGTTTATCCACTAGCACAATGGATTTCACCAGGCTGTGCACTGCCATAAGAAAGCAGTTTGAGGAGATCTCCCAAGGCCTGCCCTTCAACAAATGGGGTAATATTGGGATCCAAAAACACGGCAAACACAAAAGTACCAAACCACAGATACGAGGAAACTGGCTCCAATAAAGGCTGTCCCTTCAAAGATTCCTCTTGTCAGAGGAATAGCTGGTACAAGTCTCCCGAGGAGGAGATGAAAGCGCTTAACCCATTTATTTTATTTTCATTTTGATTTTTTTATGTTGTGCTAATAAAACTTTTTTTGAACATCTACAGGAAGTTTTGTGAAGTGTTTGTACCAGCTATTCCTCTGACAAGAGGAATCTTGGAAGGGACAGCCTTTATTGGAGCAAGTTTCCTTGTATCTGTGGTTTGTAATATTAGGATCCCCCACTGTCTGTTGATGTACCATACCACAGGTATGTTGTTGGTTTGAACTGCAATTGTCCTGGGAGAAACAGTGTCTTGGAAGGCCTACAACACATACAGGACTGCAGTCATCTCCGGGATGTTAATGTGCAAACTGTTCTCTTTGGGGGACCACGTGCCTTGGACCACCCTTCCCAAGAAATACCCTCTCCTTCAATGAAGTTAGCATCTTTGGTGAGTGACTCCTGAGGGGAATCTATGTGCTTCCTCTTGTATCTTTTTTTAAGGGTCATTTTACCGTAAAAACATGTGTAGCTATGGGGGTTTCTTGTGCCCCTCTGTATGCCAATATAGTTATTACTTACTTGGAACAAAAATTTGCATTTAATTCTCCTTTTAGTGACTGTTGTAATTTATATACTTATTTCCTGGATATTTGTACTTTTGGAAGGGGGGAGTTAGAACAATTAGAGCATTGCATGATATATATTAATACCACTACCAATTTTTTACAGTTTACCTTTTGTGGATCCAATTGTAATGTCAGTTTCTTGGATGTTTGTTTAACTAAGGACATATGTAGAACAACGTTTGTTTCCAGTACTAAGCTACATTTTTAGCTGCCATCCTTTTCATAAGAAAAAGGCAATAATAAAAGGACAAATGGTCTGGGTAGCTAGAATGATATCAGGAGAGAGTATGTTTTTGGAAGAAAATGCAAAGTTAAGAGAAATATTTTTGCCCAGGAGATACCCCAGTGGGTTGATTGATGATGTTTCTATTGAAGTGCATAATAAAAGAAAGGAGGAAATGAATGTAATATTGAGGATAAATGTAGAAGCTTTTAACTGCAAGTCCAATGACCCATGCAAGGAATTATTTTGACCTACAATCTGGATTTGAATGAAATAAGAAATGTTTTGTGTTATAACTGGAACATTTTTCAGTAAATGAAGAAATGTGTAGAATTTTAGGCAATGAACCAAAGATTGCACATACAAAAGATAAAAATTAAAAAATATGCTAGAAGAACAATTGTCAAATCTAATGTAATATAGAGGCAACAAAAATGCACATATAAATGTGGCACGTGTAAGCAGTGCAACTTCATTATGGAGAGGAATAGGGTTCACACTGATGGGAATGAAAGGATTAATAAGAACAGATGCTACAATTGCAATTCCAAAAGAGTAGTTTATGTAGTCGGTTGTCAAATATGCCTGGGGTTCTATATTGGTAAGACTGACAGACCATTCAGAGAGTCGGCATATGAACATGTACACAATATTAAGAAAAATAATTAATGCAGTGTCTTGCCTAGGCATATAATTGAGGTTTCTAAGCATTTTATTTGAATCTTGGATTCTAGTTATACTGATATGAGAGGAAGATCCTGGAAATTTATCTTAGAGCTATTAGAGTTAAGGTAGCAACTTATAACTGTAGCCGATAGGACCCCAGGGCTGAATAAGACTATTTCTACTGACAGTGTTCTTAAAAATGAGACATTTGAAAATGTGAATAACTTTTCTAATTTATGTATTTAATTTTGAATTTCTTAGATGAGATGTTCACATTTTATGTCCATTTTTATTTTAAGAATGTAGTTTCATATATTTAAGTTCTTGAAAATATTTGCATTTTAGTGGTATGTACAGCTTTAAGAATCAATTAGTAAAAATGTGTGATGTTTGCAGTATAAGATATATAAACATTGTTTTTTTTTAAATTAACTGTCTGATGGTGTCTTGGGGAACTTAATGGATGAAAGAAAGAGCTTAACCATTTTTTAATTGTTTTTTTCAATAAATGTGGCTAGTGACACATTTTCAGGATTTGTAATAAAAAGTACATATGAGCTGGAAAAAGTAAGCTTCCTAATTAATAATGAAAATAAATTCACCATCACCTTTAAAAATCGTAACATCTAAATAATTAATATATTAGTAAGAACTGTGGTGAGTAAATTTCAAGAAAGTTGTCATACTGTTAATATTTATGTTAGAAATTCTAGCAGCTTCTCATCCACGTCTTTCCATAAAATGCAGACATCATCAAGGTAGCTAACATAAAACTTCCAGCAAGAAGCAAAAATTGAATTAAAAATAAATTTCAGTTCCCAGCTAACCATAACCAGGTTGGCATAAATAGGGGCACAAACAGCCCCATGAACACACCTCTAACCTGTTTTGAAAAGTTCACCATCAAAATATATAATATTGTTGGTAAGTACCAATTCCATAAGGGCCATAAAGTACAGTTGTGTACACCTACCATAAATGTAGATGTTCGAGTGTCTTCACTGTTGCAGTCATGACTGTAGGGTTCTCCCTTGCCGGCAGGCAGCCCCAGGTCGGCCAGAATCCCAAAGTCTGGGTCCGGCGTCGGCTGTTCAACCATGCTCCCTGACGTCAGAGCGCCAGGAGTACAAAACTGACAGCCGACGCCATCTTCTCCAGTTTTTCTTGCCCCAGATGGCAGGAGTCCCAAAATGAAAAAGGTCCCATAACCTTTGCAAATACACCTCAGAAGAATGGTGAAAAAAGGAAATACACAGAAGTAAAAACAAGAGGGGACAGGAGGGAGGGAAACCCAGACTGCAACAGTGAAGACACTCGAACATCTACATTTATGGTAGGTGTACACAACTGTACTATGTTCATCGTGTTTCACTGTTGCAGTCATGACTGTAGGGTAGAATCCCAAAGCTGAAAGAAAGGGAGGTGGTCATAAAGAGGAAGGGGCGGCTAAAAGGCCCTGCAAGACTGCAGAGGCAAAGCCTGCCCTAGATTAGAGTAGAGAGGTAGATTGTATTGCTTAGAAAAAGTATGCACTGAACTCCAAGTTGCAGCTTCCAAAATGTCCTTGGTAGGAACTCCCCTGAGGAAGGCCGCAAAAGTGGAAGCAGCTCTGGTGGAATGAGTCCATATACTCCCTGGGATTTGCTTTCCATGGTGAGAATAACAAAATCTGATTCCATGAGCAATCCATTTAGAAATGGTCTGTTTTGAAATGGCTTTACCTTGGGAACTTGAAGCATAAGAAACAAACAATTGTTCTGATTTTCTGAAGTCCTTGGTTCTGTTCAGGTAAAAACGTAGTTGTCTGTGTACATCCAAGGAATCTAAGATCCTTTCCCCTTTATTTTGAGGAGTGGGGGAAAAGGTTGGCAAGTGGATAGTTTGATTTAAAGCCACTTTGGAAACCACCTTAGGCATGAAGGTAGGATTAGTCCTCAAAGATACCCTGTCTTGATGAAAAATAATATAAGGTTCCACAGCCATAAGAGCTTGTAACTCTGAAACTCTCCTGGCAGAGGTTAGGGCTAACAGGATAGCTGTCTTCCAAGATAAAAACTTGATGTCAGAAGAGGCAGCAGGCTCAAAAGGAGGCAAGGTTAGTTTTTCCAAAACATAGTTGAGATCCCAAGCAGGAATGGGAGGAGATCTAGGAGGTCTTAAGTTCTTAGCTCCTCTGAGAAACTGTCTCATGAGCTGGTGGGAAAAGATGGGAGGGTCTGTATTATAATGAGCAGAAATAGCAGAGGCATGTATCTTAATGGAAGAGAAAGAGAGACCCTTATGTAAGAGATCTGTCAAGTAAAGTAAAATTAAAGTAATATTAGGAAGAAGAGGATCAGAATCCTGAGCCTGCATCCAGGAACAAAATCTTTTCCATTTTCCTGCATAAGATTTTCTAGTGCTAGGACGTCTGGCTTCTAAAATGACATCCATAACCTGCTTGGGCAGTAAAGAAGAAATCAAAGGCCCTGGATTAACCAGGCCGCCAGGCTGAGAGTTCTGACATGAGAGCGTAGAACCTGACCCTGATGTTGGGACAGAAGGTTCGGAGACTGAGGTAAAACCCAAGGGGGCTCCAGGCATAGGTTTTTTAGAGTTGGATACCAAAACTGCTGAGGCCAATTTGGAGCCAGCAAGATTATCATCTTGGGCTTGTCCTGTTTTATCTTCAATACAACCCGTGGAAGAAGAGGAAGAGGCGGAAAGGCATATCCCGAGAGGTTCCTCCAACTGAATGACAGGGTGTCCACTTTCCAAGCTTCTCTGTGGAAAGTCCTGGTGCAAAAATTCTGTAGTTGATGATTGAGATGGGATGCAAAGAGGTCTATGTGAGGACATCCCCAGACTGCTGTTATCATCCTGAATATTTTGGTGTCCATCATCCACTCGTGTGGATCCGAAAGGTTTCTGCTCAGACTGTCTGCCAGGAAGTTTTGTTTCCCTGGTAGAAACTGAGCTTGAAGATCCAGATTGCAAGCTAGAGCTGTGTTCCATAGATCCATGGCTAGTCTGCAAAGGGGGTAGGAATGAGATCCCCCTTGCTTGTTTATGTACCACATAACTGTGGTGTTGTCTGTCCGTATTAGCAGTTGTCCTGGTTGTAAAAGATTCCTGAAGGCCAACAGAGCTTTCTGAACGGCTAACATTTCCTTTAAATTGATATGCAGGTGCTTCTGATGCAGGTGGAAGCTCTTTTGGTTATGAATGCCATAGAACTGGTTCCTCTTTGTCCAAAGGCCCTGCAAACAATTGCCCTAAAAATGGGCTCCCCAAGCATAATCCGAGGCGTCCGTGGTTGGAATCTGAGTGGCAGGAGGCAGACGGAAGGGTTTCCCTTTGTTTAGAGCACATGCCCTGGACCACCAAAGAAATTCCTTTTGAAGGCAAGGAAGGACGGAGATCAGTATGTCTAAACTGTGGCAATGCTGAGACCATACACTTTTTAGGTACCACTGTATTTTCCTCATGTGTAGTCTTGCATATGGTACGAGAAGGATGCAGGAGGCCATGTAACCCAAAGCCTGCAGGAATTTCCTTGCAGATAGTTGAGTTAGAGTTGCCAAGGTTCTGAAAGTTGAAGCCAGCTGTAATTGATTTTCGGATGTCAGAAATGCCATCTGGGTTGTGGTGTTTAGAAGTGCACCCAGAAAAGTTATCTGTTGTGATGTGTCAAATTTGACTTTTTTATGTTTACAGAGAATCCCAGGAACTTGAGGAGGTTCTGTACAAATTCTAGATGCTGGAGTAAGACATCCTTGCTGTCTGCCTGAATTAGACAATCGTCCAGATAAGGGTAAATTTGAATTCCCTTGAGTCTGCAGTAAGCTACTACTGGAGCCAGGCATTTGGTGAAGACCCTGGGAGCAGTAGACAATCCAAAGGGCAGCGCAGAGAATTGAAAGTGCCTCGATCCGGCCTTGAACCTGAGGTATTTTCTGCAATCCTGCCTGATGGGAATGTGTAAATATGCCTCCTTTAAATCCAAAGTTACCATCCATGCATCTTTGGACAGCATTGGAAGTAGCTGCTGTAGAGTAAGCATCTTGAATTTTGGAATCTCTAGAAAGGTGTTCAAGACCGACAGATCCAGAATGGGTCTCCATAACTTTTGCTTCCTTGGGACTAGAAAAAGCCTTGAATAAAAACCTTTTCCCATCTCTGAAAGAGGAACCAGTTCTATGGCATTCATAGCCAAAAGAGCTTCCACCTGGTTTAAGGCCTCCGTCCATTGATGTTTTGGAAGGTCTGGCCATCTGCTTGGCCTTGGCAAGGTATGAAAATGGAATTTGTAACCTCTTAAAACCACATCCAAAACCCATTTGTCTTGCGTTATTTGAGTCCAATTTTGATAAAAAAGAGAGAGAGTTTTCCTCCGAGAGGGGCTTCCAGGCAAGAAGTTCCTGTAGCCCAAAAGAGGGAGTCATTGAGTTTGTTTCCTTTGTGATTGTGACCTGTCCTCTCCTCCCCTATGGGTGGAAGCAGTCCACTGTCTTGGTCTATAAGCAGCTTGTGTTTGAGGCCTACCTCTGGAGCGTCTATATCTACCCCTCTAAGGCCTGTCTGAAGTGGGAAAGGACCAATTTTTTGAAGGCCAATTCCTGCTAAATCTAGGTGGCTGTACTTGTAACAAATCTTTAACTGTTTGCATGGATTTCGCCTTATCCTCCATCTTTTTAATCACCTCTTCAGCTTTTGATCCAAACAAAACATTATGCTGAACAGGAGCATCCAATAATTTAGCCTTTACTTGTTCAGGTAAATTTTGTTCCTTTAGCCATGCATGCCTTCTAATGACTGTGCCAGAGGCCGCAGCCCTACAAGAAGCCCCCAAGGCATCAAATCCACAGTGTAAACCATGCTTCCCAACCTGTTCAGTGGCATGCAATAAGTCATGTAATTCCTTATCTGCACAGGCAGAAATGGAAGTAAGCTTTTGTTTTAAGACAGACAAGAAAAATTGCTGGTATTTAAGCATATGAAACTGACAGTTTAAAGCCCTAATGGACAAAGTAGCAGAAGTGTACACCTTTTTGCCCCATCTTTCTAAGGATCGAGAATCCTTTTCAGTAGGAATGGAATTTTTGGCAGAAGCGGCCTTAACTCCCTTAGGACCCTGAGAAATGGTTTCAGGGTCAGCAGCAGGGTTCTTGTATAAAAACTGATGGGAATCAGGAACCCTGTAATATCTATCAGGCTTAACAGGAGCAGGAGGAAAAGAGTCAGGGGTTAAGTTAGCCTCTGAAAAGACATCATCCACAATATCCAAAACGGGAGGAATAGCCAGGGGTCTATGTTGGGGAAGAAGAAGAAAATCCCTCAGTCTTTTCTTGGATTCTGAATACTCCTGTCCTTCCCAGTGGAAATGTTCCCTCATTTCATGCAAAGTTTCCCCAAAAGAGAAATCCTCAGGGTGAGAAGCTGAAGGAATGGATTCTTCAGCATCAGAATCCTCATAAAGAGGGAAAGAATATTCCTGATCAGAAGAAGAAACTGAGGAAACAGAAGCCTGATCAGAGGAATCATAATAAACATCCTGCCTTGGCCTTTTGTCTGGAGGGGGATGTGAACCCCTAATCATAGTAAGTAAATCCTCCGCCATCTTGAGTAACTGTTTCTGTGACTTGGGAGCCGGTTCAGAAGAGGCCTGTGTTGAAGTCTTTGATTTAGAAGGAGTCTTTGCCTTTGTCTTTGGCTTTGCCTTTACTAGTAGCTGAGTAGGCCTGAAAACCCCTTCGGAAGCCGGTACCTGCATAGCGGCTCCGGACCCATCCAGAGCATTGTCCGAAGGTCCTGCAACAGAAATATTTAAAGGCCTGGTTGGCTCCTCATGAGAGTCCGTTTCGGCCATCGGTTCTGAAATGGCCGACGACAGGGGCTGCAAAAGCGCCTCACTGACGACGGCCGAACCTGAAGCTGGCTCCGCTTGTGCGCTATCATCAGATTTGGACCTCGAAGGCCTGTCTTTATCCTTGCGACGTTTGTGAACTCCGGTAGCCAAGACCGTATCCGATGACATTTTGTAGTTAAAGCGCCTACCGAAGTAATGAAAAGCAAAATCGCACCTTCGCTTAATTGTACGTTGATTGAATCTAGCACAAAACCGACAACTAGCTACGTCGTGGTCAGGGCCTAAGCAAGGAATACAGTAAGAATGAAAATCCTTATGAGGTATTTGCTTCCCACATGAAATACAATTATTAACTTTTTCTGACATCGGAGTGGAGCAAGAAAAAGTTTCTAACGGGTACTTAGCTTTGAGTGGAGAAGAAAGTCTTCGGACTGAAGTATATAGAAAAATTCGTCAGGAGTCAGCCGACCGGTACTTGCGAACTGCTATCACCGCACGGCAAGAAAGACTGGAGAACATGGCGTCGGCTGTCAGCTTTGTACTCCTGGCGCTCTGATGTCAGGGAGCATGGTTGAACAGCCGACGCCGGACCCAGACTTCGGGATTCTGGCCGACCTGGGGCTGCCTGCCGGCAGGGGAGAACCCTACAGTCATGACTGCAACAGTGAAACACGATGAACATCAACAGAAACATCCTAAGTAGTTAAAAAATCCAAACTCATGATAGCTTTTGAAAAAATTCCAAGCCTTCACTGTGTGGAATAGAAGAAAGCAATTCAACTATATCAGCAGATACAAATATCAAATTATTAAATAAATAAATAACAATGCCTTTATCCATTTTCATTTGGGATTTGTTTTGTATATTAAATAAATCATAAGTAAAAGAACCCAGGAGATCCCGAGCGTCCCTTAATAAATGTGCATACTTTTAATTGACAGGTTTTAAATTTTGCAGGTCTTAGAACCTTGTACAGCCACAACTGGCCTCAATACGTCTCTGTAAACCTTAGGAATTCCAAATATTGCGGGAATAATAGGTTTCTCAGCCAAAACATACTTATATTCTATACTAGTGAACATTCCCTGAAACAGATTTTCCAAAAATAAATCAATATTTTTATAAGCTAAATCAAAAACATTTTTGGTGACTGATATGTATGTATCGGAATCATATAAAAGCTCAAACATCCTATTTGAATAATCAAAAGAATTCATTAACATTATACCACCCCTTTGTCTGGTTTCCTAATACATAGCTGTGACTGATACTACATTGTGCCATAAAACTTTCCCCTCCTGAATTAAATTATTTAACCCATAACATTTCCTCCTCTGACCAAACTTACAAATGCCTCTTTCATAACTGTTTTCAAAAATTTGAATTAGAGGATAAGGTGGGGCTAAATGTACTTTTTTCTTAAATTTATTATTGCCAGAATACAAGCTATTGCTTTTACCATAGAAAACTGCTAAGTTTAACCTTCTGACAAATAACTTAAATTCAATTAAACAATCTAATATCAAAAACTGGTGTGGGTACAAAGGTTAAATCTCTTTGAAACAGCTTAAAATGCTAATCCTGGATATCGTATCCACTGTTATTAAAAATGTTGAAACCATTAAGGGTGTATAAAAACCTATATTTAACTACTATTTTGTCCTCTTCCGACCTTTTCCTTGCCCCTTCCTTGAGTGTCCCACTCTGTTCTGACCACCGTTTCTCCCTTTCTTCAGTGGGCTCTGGTGATGAAGAAAAGTTTGATCCTGAAAAACCTGATCATCAAGGCCCCAATCGCCCTGGCCTGACAGTCTCTGGGATCTATGCAAGGAGGGATACTCTATAAAATCATCCAAATGTAGATTATCTTGTACCAACAAACGGTTTGTCAACATGGAAGAATTAAAATTATGAACACTATGAACATCATTACTGGTAATAGGGTTAATCCTAGTAACACCAGACGGAGCTGGATAGGCAGTATTAAATGTATAGTCCTTCAAGTTTCTTAAAGACTTTTTCTGTTTTTGTCCTTAATAACTCTACAATGCTGTTCAACATTTTTAAAGATATCATCATAAAGTTCTGAATTATAGCCAAACAAAACATTATAAATGACTTCATCCAAATTATTAATCTCCAACTTGAGAATGTTTAACTGTTTAAGATTTGTCAGTAATTAATGTATTCATAAATCCTACACCATGATGATCAAACATGGCAATAAGTTCTTTATAAAATAAAGAGTCAGCTTTAATCCCCTTCGGGAACATCCATAAGTGTCAGCCCTAAAGCATACGCTTGTTGTTACTACAAGTTTTTAAATAAACATTATCTAACTGAAGACTCCTATATTTCATAAGGTTTTCTCTAGTAATACAATATTGTTTTTGAGAGAATTACCCTCCATAGACACGTCAATCTCAGAAAAAGAAAATTCTTTAGAAAACCATTTGTTGATTTTAAAAGCATCAGTCTTACTATGATGGTTCGCCGCACCACCTTGTTTAACTAAGCCAAGCAACGTAGATGGCGTCCTACTGGTTCATTCATTAATCCTTCCCTGGTAGTCATCCAAGCTAATAGTCTCATTGTAAACCATGCCAATGTTAGGGAGAACATCAACTGTACCAGTAACATCAACATTACTTGTTGAGGCAAGTCAGAAGATCTGACAAGAACATCTCTGACCAGTTAGGCAACAGTGTGAGGTCTCCAAACAGGTTAGCACATTGCAAGGACACCATATAATTAGATGGGCTGTATGCAACCTTGCCAAAACTGAAGAACAACATCTGGGATGGCATAGAGAATGCAAAAAAAAAAAAAACTCAGAAACACTAAGGTTGCAAAAAGTAGTAGAAAACTCTGTAAACAAACACACTGCAGAAACCACCACAAAGACACTCACAAAGACAAAAAGGCAGGAATAGCTTACAATAATTTATTTACAACATTGCACTATTTTGTCCTTTTAACCATGAAAGGACTTCATCAGAATAAACACATTATTAACTTCTCCAGTTTAAAACGAATCCTAAACATGTCACATGACACAATTATGTAATTGAAATATAAACAGCCAACAACACATCAAATAAATAAAAAAATACATACATTTAAAATATGCTTAAATAAGAGTACCTGTAAAACAATGACAAACAAAATTAATGCTATTAAGAAAATCATTTTTGATGTAGTATTTATGTAGCAACATTTGTTAAACCAAAAATAAAAGCAAAAATCTTAAAGTTAGGTAGCCTGAAGTTTAAGGACACTACTAATCAATTTATTATCATTAAAACCAGGGGAAACTGCTGCATTCAACCTAAGCTGCCAATGCTGCTCTCTATAGTCTGTCAAAATTTCCCATGGACGACCCCTGGGATTCTTAAAAAACCCTATCCAAAACTGTAAATAAAAATGTCCATATTCTGGGCAAACCAAAGTGTGTTTACACAATGCATTCTTTTCACTGTCCTTTTTGATGTTATAATAATGCTCATAAATTCTTGTAGAAAGCATTATCTTGGTCTTGCTTATGTAAAATGACTTACAGTGGGCACAAACCACTAAATAAACAACATAATACATCATGCAGTTGTACCCAGATGGGAGCTTTAAGTTCTGTCCCACTGCAAGTGTATGATCACCCTCAAGAATCTACTGGCCCTGTTTGCAATTCCCACATTTTGTGGTGCCTAAGAAAGAAATACTGACACTGACAATGTGGTTCTCATAGGAGGTCATGTTTTCAAATCTGTTCTTAAAATTACAAGTTTTTTTATGCAGAAATTTTGGTTTGTCACCCAAAATTTCATTCAGTGTTTGGTCAAACTTAAAAATACACCAATTTTATATTAATAATGTTCTTCATACACTGTATACCAAAGTTGATATTTTAAGACTAGTGCCCTAATGAACCCATTCTTGGATTCACCCTCCAGATGCAACTGTCTATCCAATCCTTTATGTTAGATTCCTTGATGATATCTGCAATTTATGGAAAGACAAGGATGAGACGCGACAGGAATTTCTAACTTATATTAATAATGTGACACTTTTCTTGAAATTTACTCACCACGTCTTATGAATTTATTAATTATTTAGAACTGACCATTTTTAAAGAGGATGGTGAATTTATAGACTGAGAATTCCTAAAGCACCAATGAATGACACAGGCTATTAATCCAAAATGTATAAGTTTAATGAATAAAGTTAAGCGGTTTTGTTGCTATCATTACAAAGCTCTGAAGAAGTTCCTTGTAATGGCTGGAATGAAAGCGCTTAACTTTATTCAGTAAACTTCTCCATTTCTGGATTAATAGCCTGTGTCATTCATTGGTGCTGCACAAATTCTTGGTCTGCTATTGGTGTTCGTTTCCTGTGTGATTATTGGTTTGCATGATTAATTTACTACCAATATTTATAGGAAGCCTACTTCTTCCAACTCACATCTCCATTTTGACAGGTATCATCTCTAGTCTTAAAAAAAGTGATTGCTTAAGGGACAATCTGTATATTTTGCTAGGTAGATTTCTGATGAATCTTTGAGGCTGATTTTGATAAACAGATGGACATGTTTCTGGTCAGAAGATATCCATTAGATTAACTTACAAACATTCAAACTGAGGTATTTAATGGGAGGCAAACTAGGTTTACTACCTTGTTTGGAAAAAAGATTGGATAGATGGTTACATCTGAAGGGTGAATTCAAGGGTAGGCTCATTAGGGCACTAGTCTTAAAATATCAACCTCCTATACAGTGTATTAAGAACATTACATTACATTAAGAACAAGAAAACACTGAATGAAGATTTGGGTGACAAACCAAAATTTGTGTATAAAAAGGTTATAATTTTAAGAACAGATTTGAAAAGTCACTTCCCCAAGGGAACCATACTGTCGGTATTTCTTATTTAGGCACCACAAAATGTGGTAACTACAAACAGTACCAGTAGATTCTTGAGGGTGATCATACACTTGTAGTTGGATGGAACTTAAAGCTACAGTTTGGGTGTACATATATGACGTCTGGTGTTTATTTAGTGGTTTGTGCCCACTGGAAGTCATTTTACGAAGACAAAACTGAGAGGATGCTTTCTAAAAGAATTTATGAGCATTATTATGACATCAAGAAGGGAAGTGAAAATAATGCATTGTATAAGCACACTTTGGCTTGCACAGAATACAGACAAGTTTTATTTACAATTTTGGATAAGGTTTCTAAGAATCCCAAGAGTGGTCCATGGGATATTTTGACATAACACAGAGAAGTGCATTGACAGCTTAGGTTGAATGTAGCAGAAGTGCATTGACAGCTTAGGTTGAATGTAGCAGTTTCCCTTGTTTTAAATGATAATATATCAATTAGTAGTGTCCTTAAACTTCGGGCTGCCAATCTTTAAAAGCTTTGTTTTTATTTTAGTATAAACTAAGTCAAAAATTATTTTCCCAGTAGCATTAATGTTGTTTGTCATTGTTTTAATAGGTACTTCTATTCAGGAAAAGGTTTATAAACTTGTTGTTTATTTATTTATTTGATGTGTCATATTGCTTTGTACATTATTCGGAAGCAATTTTTAAATAATTTTATTTACAAAATGGTGCAAAATGACCTTTGCTTTTTGCATAAAAAAAAGTTATTGCACACCTTTAAGCATGATCTTTTAAATTGCAAGCTCTACTTTCAGTATGCTCTAAACTACAAGGTACACATAACAGAAACCACAAATACTGTACTGTAAAAACAAGCAGAAATATATCACTTACCAAAATGCCTGCATTCCTCACTGCAAGTGGAAGTCCCAAAAGTCCTGTTCCAATATTTCCTTTCAGAAGATGAATAAGTGTTTGACAAAAGCTAAAAAAACAGGGACATTTCAAAGTGAAATCCTTTGCAATATTTTGCACAAGAAAATGGCTGCAAGGTAAGATACAATGCATGGCAGCAACTAATATAACCTCTAATTATAAAAACAAACCACCAGGGGAACACTGAGTTCAAGGCTGACAGCATTCTTTTTACTTTATAAGTAATACTGCTGATGAGACAGAAATAAACATATGCCTTTTCAAAGAAGACACTAAGCTCTGCAAAGAAATGAGATATTTTACATGTAGAGGAGAAAACAGTTAAGGCACAACAGAAGCATTTAAAGGTTTGTTAGTAGGCTTTCAGTACAAGAGATGTACAACATAGTACAACTAGAAAAAGTAAACTTTACAGCAAGCAACAGTTTGGGAACTTGTGGGCACAAAACAAATACCCTCATCCTTGCCTAGTGGTATGTAATGTCAGGAGCAGCAAGTTGGAATAAATTACTGTGATCATTACTTTTTTTTTTCATTTTCCTCACAAACATCAAATGGGTATTTTTTGTGACTATGTATAAGGAGGCATGCTTTGTATATACTTCTGAAAGAAGGCAACAGTGTGAAATATATGACCTGTTGTCATTTGTTCTTTCACTTTCATCCCAATCTAATACATAAAATCGTTTTTTGAGGGGGTTAGGGAAGCAGGTGCCATTCCCAGACATGACTTGCATACTCTTGAATAGTATTTGCCTTCTCAGTTTATTGTGAACTATGATTTTGTCAACTTTGGGCATTATGTTTTGGACAATTTATGTCTTCCCTGAAAGAAAAAAAATGAGGCTGAATTTGTTTCCTTAATCATCATTTTATTCAAGCCATCACTAGATTAAAAGGCTGAAAAAAAAACTATAAAATCCATTTGGGAGCATTTAGTACCCTGTGGCTTCTGGAGATCTAATGGTTTATTTCAATTATTACCACAACCATTATTACACAGCAGTCTTGGTCAGTTAGGATGGAGACAATGGCTGAAGTGTTAGAGGGTGAAAAAAAACAACAGAAAAGAAATGTCTGGATGGTGTAGAAAGTCCAGGATGGGGGTAAACTAAATGGGTACTGGGAAGGACAGCCTGTAAACAGCCAGGGAGTCCCATGGAGTTCTTTTTAGGGCACCATTTCATCTAATGATGGCTCTGTTAATTGTAACTGGGCTTCTGAGATAAATACAGTCAATAAAGTGTCCAGAATAACTGTGCAATATGGCAGTCTATGAACAAAAGTGATTGACCCAACTGTTACCTGATCACACATACAACTGTTATTTGATAACAGATACATGGTTATTAACCTGCTGTAATATAGCCCCACCCCATTCCAGTCAGAGTTACCCATTCAATTCCTTCCTGCAGCTCCACTTGCCACCACTGTACAGAACAGCTTACATCACTGCCCTTATTAATGTAGTTGGATCAGAAGAGCCCATGCCCAGCACTGGACGTCTGTAAATTTTGAAAAAGCATTTGCCTCTGTCAGCTGGGCATACATCTGGCACATCTTTTGGGAGTTTGACTTCTTCCTGGATCAGACTGGGTTGTTCTGCAGGCTTTGTATACAAACCTAGCAGCTAAGATTCTTACTGATACGATTCTGTCACCTTGGTTTTGGTTAGGAAAAGGTACTCGTTGAGGCTGCACATTATCTTCTTCTCTTTTTTTACTGTGTGTAGAACCCTTGGCCAGGGAAGTGTCAAGGCTGAAGGCTGGAGATTGGTAGAACCTTGATTCTGAGATCAGAGTATTTTTCTTTGCTAGTGATTGTTTACTTCTAACTGATAATTCAGGAAATAATGCGTCAGAATTAGATGCCTTGCTGCGAGACTTGGAAAGTATTTCAAGATAAAAGGTCAATATAGAGAAACCGAACTGCTCCCACTCAACTAGTCTGTTGAATCTCTGCAAGATAATGGGGGAAGATCTGGGATTTTTCCTGGACCACTGGGGCACCTAAGTATTTGGCAAATTTTCTTGCATTCCCACCTTGTGAGGATGTTAGAGATCTATCTTAAGCTGCTCCTAAGTAGGCTGTATAGTTGGTACCTTATGTGGAGGAAGCTTCATTTGTCTCCATTGAGTAGAAAAGCAACAGTGAAAATATTTGTTTCTCCCTAAGTCTTTTCTTTTCTATTGCACAACACACACACACCCTATATCAATATCTGCAGCTTACGAAAATCAATAATTTGGTTAATCAATTTATTTATGATGGTGGTAGAAGGGTATGTTCTCATGTTCGGGTAAACCCCTGATAGAAATTATATGCATATCCCACATTTCTGCAAGCATGCAGTTACTTTTACATTGCATCAGCTCTTATGAATTGAGGTAGACAGACCCTTTTTCTGGGTTCAGCTTTAAGAACAATTTTAGGAGTTTACTTAGTGGGCTATAGGAGACTATATTACAGCATTACAAGTGGGATTAGTCTACTCACACATAGCCAATTGTTCCTTTAGGTCCTGCTACCCTCCCTAGATTCAGCTGGACTCGCAAACATTTGGGGAACTTTTATGCCTCTCTATAGGATAGGGATCTCTTCATCTGGTGGCACGAATGAGAGAAAGCTATCCAGATTTTGGATGATCTTACAGAGGACATAGGTGTTATGAAAACATTTGCTGCTTATTTTGGATATTTACAGTTTTGTTCTGGTTTGCCCTACAGAGACCACTGATGATATTTGCCTTTAAGAGATGCCTTGGTCACATCTCTCCCTGTGCAATTGAGTACAATTGGTGAAGTTCCCCCTAATAGCTTCCCTTTACTAAGTCTTTCCTACTGTATGCCAGGTAGGACAGGTCATGACTACACATATTTACACATTTCTTCAGACACAAAGAGAGGAAACTACATTAGATATTGTGAGCAATTCTGACCATGAGTATGAGTGGGAATCCTCCCTCACACTGGTGAAATATGTACTGTAATTTTTAGGAAGGTTGACGGAGTATACTTATTAATTTGAGAGTGCAAACTCTATCCATAATTGGTGCACATCTCTGCAGAATGCTATTCAAAGGGGGTTTACTGAACGGAGTATAACCTTTGCAAAGGGGAACTGGTTAACTTCACACATACAATTTTGGTTTGCGGCCATTTGTTATCAAATGTAACTGGCTTCACTTTCACCTGCAACAAAAGTGTGTGGTTCAGCTCCATACCATATGGTGTCTGAGGATATGTTTGCCCAAGATTTGATGTCTTTTTGTAGAACGTTAAATTTGAGACTGTTTTTTGGTAATAATGATAACAACTTAACTGATGACAAGTTTGTATATCACAAATCATCTTTTTCTCCTCCTATGCATCCTTTGGTACATCAGTTCCAGAATAGCGTTCTCAAAGATCTGCATTTTTCTAGGTCAGAGACATATTTCAAACGTAATAATGTAACAACTGTGGAAAAACAAGCTATTCTAGAACTACAAAATAACAAGAATATTGCCATCATTTCTGCAGATAAAGGTGGAGCTGTGGCTGTCTTAAACTGGTGTGATTATGATCAAGAGGCCAAAAGACAGTTGTCTGATGCAAGATATTATTTTGAGATGCATATTAATCCTATTCATCGTTTCAAAAAATTAATTGATGATTTTTTATTTCAGACCAGAGATGAAGCCATTATCACCAATGATACTATGCATCAACTTATGATTCATGACCCGGCTAACCAATATATTTACTTTTTGCCGAAAATCCATAAAAATCCCATTCATCCACCGGGTAGACCTATTGTTTCAGGCAAGGGTTACATTACAGAACCCCTGTCTCTTTATCTGACCAAACACCTAAAGCCCTTGCTTAAACTAGTATGTTCTCGTTTACAGGACACTACCAATGTTTTGCAGATTATTTCAGACAGCCAATTAGAACCTGATTGGTTGATGTGCACACTTGATGTGTGTGCTCTATACATGAACATTCCACATGAATTTGGTTTGGAGGCCCTTACATACTGGTTGGAAGTGGCCAATTTATATCATTCTGACTTGAACTCTTTTCTGGTACAGCTAGCAAGACATGTTCTCAATAGTAATGTATTTTTCTATCAGGACACTTGTTATCTACAAACAAAAGGTACAGCGATGGGTGCTTCTTTTGCTCCAATTTACGCCGATTTGTTTATGGCCTTTGTTGAAAAACATCTCATCTATGATCATGAGAACAATATCTATTTAGAACATATTGACATTTGGAGACGTTTTCTAGACGATTGTTGGATGGTATGGAAGGGAGAGATAGATATGTTACATGAATTCATATCTTATTTGAACAATAACTCATGGGGTTTACAATTTACTGTCCATTATGATCTGAACAGTATCACATTTTTGGATGTGACCATTAACAGATTACCAGATCATACGTGGAGTACTGAATTATTCAGGAAATACCCCCAATACAACACTATCCTCCATGCGTCTAGTTTCCATCCACCACACATAGCCCACAACATCCCCAAATCGCAATTTATTAGAATAAAGCGAATTTGCTCTGATGATTCTTCTTTTCAGAATCAAAGGAAGGATCTCACAAATAGATTTAAATCTAGGGGTTATGGTATGGGTTATGTGTTGCAGGCAAGCAATCTGGTTAATTCAACCAACAGAGAAGAATTTCTAAGTTATAAAGACCATAACATCTTAACAGCACAACCCATCAGGTTTGTCACAACATATGCCAGGAACACTGGAAACTTAATCCAAAGTGTAAATAAGCATTGGAATAGCTTACAATATGATGATGAGCTAGCACATATCATACCAGAAAAATGCCAGTTTTCATATCGGAAAGGCAAAAATCTTAGTTCCTGTTTTAACCACTATAAACATGGGTCCATGTATCAACCATCTCAACACATACAAACCACTTTATCGGGGGATCCTTCAGTTGGTTGCCATCCGTGTGGACATTGTATTCACTGTGACAAGGTCACTAAATTTAAACAATTTTCCAGCCGTAATAGCTCTGTAGTTTATGATACAAATTTTTTTGTCAATTGCAGCACTGATTGGTTAATATATCAAGCTACATGCACTTGTGGTTCCTTTTATATCTGTCAAGCTTCCCGTCCATTCAGAATTAGAATTTCGGAACACATTAGTAATATTAAAAACAAAAAGGTTACCAATGCACTATACAAACATCACTTGATACATCCCACTGCCTGATTTACATTTATGGTCATTGATATTATTAAGGGCAATAAATCCAATAAAACTGGGTGGCACTCAATTTTAAATAACAAAGAAAAAAAGTGGATTGTAAAACTGGGTGGATTGTTTCCACCTGGTTTGAATGAACAATTCTAGGATGGACCAATTAGCCTCAAGATAGGTGTATTTAATGTCTAAGTAAAGCTGTATTCTGTTTGCACTGAAGAAGGCTGTGATATTTTCCGGCCGAAACCGGTCTGATTTTTTTATTTTAATAAAGTCATTATCTGAACACAGTATGCTGTCTCTTCTTTTGTTGGTGTTTTATAATTGTTTCTTGAGCCGTGCATTTGCCTCTCGTGCAGGAGTGCTTTTTTGACTGGTCAGCTCCATACCTCTCAACTGTACCGAATTCCTCATTAAATACCATTTGAGGGCAAAATATTGGGGAGCCACAAATTCCCAAGTGGCCCCTTTAATTTATGAATTTTCCAGGTTTTTTTTAAAAACAAATGATGTCGTCACGTGCAGGGCATGCAGGATGACAAGCAGACAGCCTGTCAGAATGCCTGAGCCATTACTTAATTTAATGTAACTTTGGTTTGCTTCAAACTGGTCTACATGTTATACAGGCAGTTCCCCAGCTCCTTCAGGTAAGGGCTTAAAATTCTGTTTACGAGGTCTTTTTATTGTAGTACTTTATGTGCGAGTGCAAGAGAATTAGAACAGCAGTCTGCAGGCAGCACCATTTACTCGCACTAATCTGTTATTGTATGTGCCTTTCCGAGTGCGAGGAGAACTGAGTGCTGTATACTTTCCAAAGGCAGTGCTCTACAGGTAAAGTGCTCAAACGGCAGTGCGAGGAGAAATCTATTAATCTGTATGCTGCATACTGTCTAAAGTTAATTTTTAAGTGCTCAAACGGCAGTTACATTCTGGTCTCCTATTAAGCTGTTTATGTGCTTACACTTGCATTCTGCATGGGGTCTACTGTAAGTACTTTTCTGGCATAGTGTACTCAAAGCTCAAACGAATGCAGTAGCTACATTTTCTCATGGTGTGCTCAAACGACGGCAGTTACATTTTCTCATGTAGTGTTCAAACAGCAGTTACATTTTCTGGTGTAGTGCTCAAACCACAGTTACATTATTCTCTGGGTTTAGTGCTCAAATGACGTTAGTTACATTTTCTAGTGTAGTGCTCAAACAACAGTTACATTTTCTTGTGTAGTGCTCAAACAACAGCAGTGTGTGCTCTACTTTTAAGTGCTCAAATGGCAGTTACATTGTGGTCTCTGACTGTGTGCATCAGTGCAAGGAGAAATCTGTATGATGCATACTGTCCGAAGTTAACTTTTATGTGCTCAAACGGCAGGGTCTCCTGCAAAGTTGTTTATGTACATTTCCGAAGGCAGTGCTCTACACTTATATTCTGCATCGGCTGTTGGGCTCTACTGTAAGCACATTTTCTGGTGCAGTGCTCAAACAACGGCAGTTACATTTTCTGGTGGAAAAATCTGTATGCTACATACAGTCCGAAGTTAACTTTTAAGTGCTCAAACGGCAGTTACACTTTGGTCTGCTGTTAAGCTGTTTATGTGCTTATACTTACATTCTCCATGGGCTCTACTGTAAGAACATGTTCTGGTGTAGTGGCTACCTCTCAACTGTACAGACTTTCGCAGAATGTCTAGATTTTTACCTCATATTTTGGTCTGTTTTTCATAAAATTGTGGTTTTCTGACAAATTAGTGGCAAGTCATTAAAGACTGAAGTTGGCAAATAATGACAGACATTGGAGTTTTGAACTTCATACCCTTCATAAAAATGCATGCTAAAGCAAATCATGTTATTCTATCAACTTTCCAAGTCTGCAATAGCAATATTTTAAAAATGTCCCTATTTTTGGGCATTTGTCGCACTTTTATTTATGGCTTTGTCCAGATTTCTTCCTCTAAGAGGTTGAGAGGTATGTGTAGTGCTCAAACGGCAGTTACATTCTCTGATATAGTGCTCAAACGGCAGTTACATTATTCTCTGGTGCACTGCTGAAACAAAGGCAGTGTGTGTGTGCTCTACTTTTAAGTGCTCAAATGGCAGTTACATTCTGGTCTCTGACTGTGTGTGTCAGACAGTGCGAGAAGAATTCTGTATGATGCATACTGTCCGAAGTTAACTTGTAAGTGCTCAAATGGCAGGGTTTCATGTAAGGCTGTTTATGTGCACTTCTGAAGGCAGTGCTCCTACACTTGTATTTTGCATGGGCTCTACTGTTAAGCACATTTTCTGGTGTAGTGCTCAAACAACGGCAGTTACATTTTCTTGTGGAGAAATCTGTATGCTGCATACTGTCTGAAGTTAACTTTTAAGTGCTCAAATGCTCTACTTACTAAGTTGTGTGTGTGTGTGTGTGTGTGTGTGTGTGTGTGTGTGTGTGTGTGTGTAATGCCCCAGTTAGGTATATCTGGTGGTTAAGGTACAGGGTTTGAGTATGAGTAACTCTAAGTACAAGGTGCAAGAGCCTAAAATTAAAATCTCTACCCATAACTCCTTGAATTGCAAGTAGTGGTAGTAAGTCCATAATTCTCAATTGTCCAAAGTTTTACAGAATGTCTGGAATGTTTGGCTCATGCAATTGGTCTGTTCCTTTTAAAATTTGTGGTCTTCTGGCAAATTGGTGAGAACTGAATTCACTAAATAATGAAAACCATTTAAGGTTCAGTCTTCCTATCCTTCAGGAAATGCATGGCAACACAAAACACTTTATTCTGGCAAATTTACTAAGATTATACAAGCAATGTTTAAAATGTGTCCATGGCTTTGGGCCTTTGCCCCCCCCCCCCCCCCCCCATAAATTTTGGCTTTTTCCAGATTTCTTGTGCGGCAGAGTTCTTCAGGGGGACAGTAGTTTAGTGGTGCTTATGCCAAGTCTGTTCATGCTGTTAGTAGCACAACAGGTAGAATACTTGCTTTTGATGTAAAAGGCTGTGGGTTATATTCCCACAGTATGTAGATGGATTGCTGATACTGTACTGTGTTGTACTTCTAAAGCGGGTGGATGCTGCAGTCCTCAGAATGTCCACTTTGACTGAGACACCTAGTAACTATGAACCTGTTATCAGTTTGCCATCCATTCCCTATTGCAATATTACTAGCTTATTTTTTAATGCAACATAAGCAATTTATCCATCAAGGACAACAGGCACTTTACTTGTAGACGAAACAATGAAATATAAACGTTGTTTGCTGGCAGCAACCTCTTCATTAGTTACAGATCTCTTTAATGTGGAATTATTTAGAAGACTTTTACTTCAGCAGAGGTTGGGCATATTTACTGATACTGGTGGACTGTAGAAGTTTAAGCAGACTTTTATGATGGAAATCTTCTGAATTGAGCAGTTTTGTCATTACTGGTTCGTGCATTTTGTTTCATTGCTTACTGGAAAAATGTTCAAAACAATACATTTAAAACATGCTCTAACAAGTGTGCTGCTTTATACAAGAAATATAATTTAATACAATCAGGAAGGTGCATCAAAGAATACATGTATGTTTCATGTGCAAAGGGCTTATGATGTGAAAACAGACTAAAGTGACAGATGCATTTTCTTTGAATGTGGTTTTCAATGCTGTTTCAATTAATGTGAGTTTCAAGGGCAGAGAAGTTTTAATGCTACAGTGCTAAGTCTAGTTTCATTGTGAGACTGTATTGCTTTGTTTAGCAGATGTCTATTAATATTTGTGCTATAAAATGTAAAATAAGATTTAAATGTAATTCAGATAAACATTGTAGAAGTAAAGCAGTAGGCACATTACAGTGTTTATGGTAAATGGGGCGAAACAGCCCAGTAATGGGACATTGGGATGGCTGCAGGGAGGAGGGCTTTGTATGGGGGAAGCCCACTCGACCACGTATTTGTGAGGGTGGAAGGGCGGCAAACACAAATACAGCCCCGGGCGGCACAAACTCTAGCTATGCCACTGATCAGTAGGCCATGGAGAATTGACTTTTGGAGGTCCTAGCAAACTATAATATTCCTTTGCTAGGATTAGAATATTGCCTACCATTAAATGCCCTGCTTTTACCACAAAACCCACATACTGCAAGTCACCAAAAACAAAATCCTAAGGTTCCTCATCTTCTCCCTTTCCAGTGAACATCATTGCTACACATTTAAAAAAAAAAAAGGTTACCGTTTACTACAGGGTCTGGGGCCATATTTTGGTTGTTTGTTCTTCAGTTTGCATTTGAAAGTTGGTATCCCACAATTCCATTGAGTGGGTGGGGTTACATAATTATGTATGCAAATTTTATGTTAATCGGCATACAGATTTGTACTTATTTTTCATGGGCCTTTGCCCAGATTTTTGATGTTTCCACGTTGAGAGATATGACTCCACACAAGTCTAGGTGCTTAAGTTGTAGTTAAAGGAAGAATGTGGGTGATGCAGTGGGCCTGGTGATGAAGGCATTATATAGCTTCACAGTGCAAAAACCCAATCATCATGCCAATTCATGGGATTCAAAATGCATTAGGGAACAGACAGCCTTGACAGCTTGGCAACTCTAGGCCAATTCATTATTATGACTGATGGACTGTTGCAATTTCTGGTTTAAGTGTCAAAGGATTCTAGACAGTATAACAATGTATGTAACACTTAATTTTGTCTAGACTGTTGAAGAAACTCTCCTGTTTGCTAAATTGCATATGGAATATAAGTAATCGCCTTGTATGAGAGCATAACTCTTTTGAGGATTCGTTTCTCTGTCAGTTCATGATGTCTACTTGCTAGCTCTCTAGCTTGCATTCTAATTGTGTATTGATGTTATACCTGGCAAAGTTTCTGTGTCTGCCTATTGCTTACTGTTAAATAAAGTTTTGTTGGTGCGAAAAAATGTAGTCGCAGTTACAGGCAATTTGGAGCTTCATACAATATCAAGAAATACCTAGCAATGAATACCAGACTTTCTATAACCAAAGGTATTCTAATACCTAAACGTATGGCCTCCACTATCTTACTAGCTTAGAACAAGGTCTACTATGTCATCTTTGTATTACTTATAGCACCATTATAATGTTCACCACTGGTTGTTTTGGTTTGTCCTTCAGTGACCACTGGTAATATTTTCATAGCAAAACCAGTTACCCACATACATAATTCTTAACTACAAAAACTTAACCTACAGCTGAAGCTGTGCCTTCATAGCATTTCTTATCAAGGTAACCACACCAAAAACATCCTCAGACTACAAAACTAATAGTATTCTTCACCCACCTACTAAAATAATGGAGAAATTGTTATATAACCAGCTGATAGCACACACTCTCATCATCTACTGGACCAAAAAAAAACATGACTTCATGCCAGGGTGCATACCTTGAGAGCCATTTCTACAACAACAAGACAAAACTATGAATTTATAATCATAGAAATTAAGTGGGCCTTTGAAATGATCAGTCACATCTGTGCCATCCCACACACTGGGGGTATAGGGGGACGTGCTCATTGCAAAAACATTTTTTTATTTTTACAGTCTGCCAATTAGGTTAAAGTCAAGTCTAGATGTTGTCTCAACTTACCAACAGATTGCTGCTGTCCACAGCTTAAACCTGATCTGCTTGCACCCATTGACCTAGCTGTTGACAAAATGCACTAGGCTCAAATTTTTAGTTTCTAAATAGGAATGGGAAATTAATTTGAAGTTTTTTTCTCCAGGTCTCTCTCTAAATAAGATTCATCCTACTAGCTACTAACCCAGTAAGTAAACTAATAAATAATGAAATAAATTGATTCAATCTGCATTTGAACTGCTGACAGCAAAAATGCAGAATGGTGCAGGCAGAATTTCAAGTTATATTCCAGTTAGTGTGTTGGGTCCAAAAACAAAGTTTGGCAACTACTACACAGGCTCAGTGGCACAACCCTCCCCCATTCCAAGACGGCTCTGTGATGAAATCTGTAAGTGGCATTACTGCCAACCTGAACAACTATTTGTCTTGTCAGCACTGACACAGTTTGTTTATATGATTTGGTCAGTAGTGTCAAACATTAAATTAAATGACATTCAGCGTTAAATGTCTACCATTATATTTATCTTTGCAACAGTACTTCATATTCCTGAGTCATCTTACTATCCCTGAAAAACAATACTGTCTCATTACACTGCCTCCCCACATCTTGTTATTATTTTCTTTGAAACCAGTATGAAGTCAACATACGGTGTGAAAACGAAAACAAATAAACGGATTACTTTTCTCGTATTACAGAGTCTTAGCTATATGAATTGATTAGCTACTCAGCAGTATGAACATACCAGTGAGTACTAAATGGAATGTTGCTAATTACGGGTTTTGTAAATATATTGTTGGTCTGAAAAGGAAGTATTTTGCTGGTTATGTGATTTTTTTTCTTATCTAAGACAAAATCAACAAGAACACCATACAAGTTGTTGATGTTTCAGTTTTACAGCTGTTGGTACAGATGCAGTATAACATTTAAAAAGGACTGCATTCAAATACAGAGGATGTATCTTGCCAAAGAAGATTTTAATCAGAAATCTTGAGATAAAAGCAATTTAAACCAATAAAAAAGAATCACTCAAAGAACAAAATACAGTCTACTTTCTTAAAACTAACTAAAAGATTAAATAAGATGTACCACTTTTAGAAAACTTGTGAGATTACAGACAAAGAAACAACAGACACATCTAAGGATAAGTTAAGGGCAGATGCTTCCATATGAAACAGCACTGTTGAATTAAAAATTGCAAAATATTAAAACAGCATATAGAAAACATGGAAAAATAATGCAGTGATCACGAAAAAATCATCTGGCAATAGCTGAAGTACAGGTAATTCACTAAGTTATTCATCTGATAACTGAGCATTATGTACAGGTCACATTTTAAGCTCTTTTCAGGCAGAACTGACAACGGAAATACTACTAACACATGACAGCCAAAAGCAGTAACAATTACTTATGGCAAACACCAAGGATCCCAAGCAAAGATATAAGGTTCATACACTGCAAATGACAAATTTCTCCGCAGCTCAGTCATTTCAACAAAGGATTCAGACATTTCAGAAACTTTAACAGCAATATTCCTACTGTTGTCTCAAAAATATTTTTTTCTTATCCCTGTTTATAAGACAATCCCCCATTTCTAATGCAAATGTTACTGCAAGGTACTCTGGCTGGTTCTTTCACCCTTGATCACCATTGTCCTTGCATGCAAGGATGGAATCCAAGATAAACTAGTATTGTCAGTGTCCATCACTATCGTTCCATGTTGATACATCTTCCAAAGTAGCTTAACAACACATCACCAACAGCTAGAATGGATATTCAAACCCAGTGGTGTTGGAATGCTGGGGTAAGAGGGCCATTGAATCATCATTAAAAATAGTTTACAAGCTCATAAGCTGCCATTGAGCAATCATGACAGCTTACAGAGAGCTTTCTGTTTTAATTTTTTTTAAGACAGAAAACAAAAGTTATGTATTTACCATACCGACAAACCTGTGTTGTCTCTGCTTCCATCCTTCCTCAATGGACAGGTTATCAGATCCATCTAGGATCTGACTTTGGCCACTCTCAGACTTTAGATCCAAGGCTCAGACTCCTCCCCTTACCCATAATTCCATGCAACTAATAAATTACCTCAGACTGAGTTTGTCCATACCCTCCAATAAAAATTGCTACACCATCGTAATAAAACCAAGCACATCATATATATAAGCACTGCTTCTTGACTCAGAGCTTGAAGAGAACATGAACAAGCCATTGGGACTGTCAGTGTAGTCCCCCCAGAGAAAAATAAGTGGAAGGGGAGGGTGGGAAGGAAGTTCAGGGAGGACTGAAGCAGTGAACACAGATCTATTGTTATGTTACGTACATAACTTTTATATCTAACGTCATCTCTTCTGTCCATTCCTCAGTGGATGGGGCAGAGTCCCCAGCTTCCATAAACCTTGGGGAAGTCTCAATGAAGGATATTCTGATCGACAACCAAACCTAGGGAAGCTCTAGACATGGACTGTAAATCCAACCTACAGTGAGATATGAGGGTATGGATTAGACCAAGTAACTGCAGCATAAATGTCATCAAGAGGTACTCTGGAGAAGAAAGCAGTGTAGCTAGCCACTAATCTAGTAGAACGAGCCTTAGGCGGTTTAGGCAATGATAGTCCCTTCTTATAGGCATGTGCAATACATTCAGATAACTAATGAGAAAGAGTTGTTTTAGACACTCCCTTGCCCAATTTGGCTGAGGAAAAGGAAATGAATAACGGGTCGGTCTTTGTAACCTTTTTAGTTTGGTGCAAATGAAATAAAAGTTGACAGTGCACATCTAGAGGTGTAAAATCTATTCTTCCTTGTTGGCAAACCTTGTTAAGAAAACTGGAAAGTTTATAGACTGGTTAAGTGATGAGTCAGAAGCCATCTTAGGGATAAAGGATGGTTTTGTTCTTAAAGTAACTCTATCCTTATGAAAAACCAAAGGAGGAGGTTTATGGAAAGCAAATAATCTCCTTGCAGATGTGACTGCCACCAAAAAGTTTTCTGAACCAAGTATTTTAAGTTAATCATAGCTGCAGGTTCAAAGGGAGGTCTTGTTAAGTCCTGTAGAAGCTCAGTTATATCCCAAGAAGGAACAGGATCCCAAAGAGGAGGGGCTAAAGAAGAAAGGTACCCCTTAGGAAGGCCTTAGACAATCTAAGGGTAGTGATGGCTGATTGCTTTTCCCCATTCTAAAAACTGGACATGGCTGCTAGTTGCACCTTGCTAGTAGAGTAGCTAACCCAACTCTGGAAAAGAGAAGCCAAAAAGTCTAACATCACCACTGGGGGAGCTGAAAAATCCAAATTTGTACAGAAAGCCTAGACTGAAAATCTCTTCCATTTATTCTTATAAATCTTGCTGGTAGAATGTTTCTGTGCACAGGTTAAAACTTTATTGACTTGGGAAGAAAACCTGGACTGTCTAACCATCATTTGAACTAAAGAAATCATGCGGTCAACTTGAGGGCTTCTATGTCCAGGTGAGGTTTCCTGAAGGGTGAGAAAGAAAATCTGGAGCAGGGTCCAGTAAACAAGAAGGGTGGATAAGAAGAGACCAGAGGAAAGGAAACTACACCTGTTGAGGCCAAAACAGAGTACTGAGGATCACTGCAGCCTTACTCTACATTGCTTTCTGCAGCAACTTTGGGATGACAGGAGTTGGGGGATAGGCATAAAGAAGACCGTGGACCATATGTGGGTTAGAGCATCCTTTGAGGACTCCCACTCTTGGGGAATTAGGGCAAAATACTTACTGGATTAGGTGTTGGAGGGGGTGGCAAAAGGGTCGCAGCATGGTTGGTCCCAGTGGCAGAAAATCTGAGCCACCACTATCGGGGCTACTCATGAGGGAGAATAGACCTTCTAAAACTGTCCGCATTGGACTTCCCTGGTATATGTGTCGCTATGACAACGTGGTGAGAAGACATTGCCCATTGCCAAACCCTCATGGCATCTCAAAACGGTGAATAAGAGTGTACTCCTCCCTGTTTGTTGATGTACCAAATGACTGACTCACATATTGTCCATATGAATGGAGATCACATCCCTAGGAATGGAGTCCTGGAAGGCCTGCAACACTACAAAAACTGCCCTCATCTCCAGGATATTGATGTGAAGATTGGCCTCAAAAGGGGACCACATACCTTGAACAGACTTCCACACCCTAGTTGAGAAGCATCCATGGTCACTATAGCCTGGGGAGATGGAAAAAAAGGGGTGACCCTGAGATACAATTGGGGAATCCAGCCACCTATAAGTATGAGTTTTGCAAATTCTCATGCAGGAGACTGGATAGCTCATGGATTAACATCTCATTGACCACTGTATACTGCAGGGGTCCATCGAAGCACCTTCATATGAAATTTGGCAAAGGGAACTAGGGTAATGGTGACTGCCATTGAGCCAGAGAGACACAAAATCAACTTTGTTGGAGACTTGTGACAGGACACTACTCCCTCCAGCTGTTACCAAATTGCGAGACACCTGGAGTCCAGCAGTCTGGTACTCTGTAACTTGGTGTCCAGGTGAGATCCAATGAACTCTATGGCTTGGATAGGTTGAAGTTTGGACTTGGTTGTGTTCACAACTATCCCTAGTTGTGGGCAAAGGTGGCTCAAGGAGTCCCTGGTTTGAAGAAGATGATTCCTGGTGGGAGCGGTTATGAGCCAGTCATCCAAGTATAAGAACATTAGGAACCCCATCAGCCTGAGATAACTGTAAACACTGCTATACATGTGGTGAACACCAAGTGGGGGACTATCCCAAAGTGCTGGGCTCTGAACTAGAAGCGACTGGCTCCCAGTCAGAAGTGAAGAAACCTTCTGGAGAGTCTGTTCATCTTTATATGATAGTACGAGTCCTGAAGGTCTACTGAACATGTCCAGTTATCCTTTCTCAACAATGGTAGGATGGACTGTACTGTGACCATCTAGAATTTTGCCTATTTCACACACTGGTTTAAGTCACTGAGGACTAAAATGGGCCTGAGGTCCCCAATCTTCTTTGTCACCAAAAACACCACGAGTAAGCTTCGAATACTTGCAAGTTTGGTGGGACCTCCAGGATAGTTTGTCAAGCACTTTTTTTTATTTCCACAGCTACTACTTTTCATTGAGAGGGTAGCATACCAGATAATTTATTTTGAGCAAGAGAGGTGAGAAAGAAAGGGAATGGTAACTTCTGGTTTAAATCCCCTGCACCCAAGTATCTTGAGTCATGGAAGACCAAGCTGTGGAGTGTAGGGATGTGTCCCTCAACTGCCTTCAGAGTGTAGCAGTCAGGCAACTGAAAAGGCCCGTCAGAGAAGAAACCTTGAAAGCCCTGATTTTGTGAGCCACCTCTGCTGTGAGGGTCATGTCCAACATTATTGTTCCCTCCATCTGTCTTGGGGGGGATCTATCACCAGAAGTGTCAGGAGCAAAACCTTGGGATTTGCAGAACCATAGCTTCTTCCCTCCCTTCTCGTTTCTAGAGAAAGTTCTTTGAGGGGTAGAAAATGAAATCCCTACTGCAACCTTTTTCAGTAGCATCTCTTTTAAATTTGGTCCAAAGATGGTGGGATCTGTCATGGGAGGAATTGATAAAGGACCTTTTAAAATCACACAGGTGCATCCAGGCATGCTGTCTAACAGACATGCTAGTACATGCAGCTCTTTAAGTGCCCTCTGCTGCATTTGATTTGAAGCACATACACATTCAATAGGGATTGAAAGGTTGCCAACTGCATGCTCTTTTTCACTGCAAGTAGGGACCCTTGAGAGTAATATGAAAATCTCCTTGGTCAAATTGCTATAGAAGAGTGCATGTGCCAAACAGGGTGCTAAAATAACAGCAAAGGTCACTAATGTATAAACCCACTTTCCAAATTTGTCTAATGCTTTGGACTCCCTTTTAGGGGAATGAACAGTGGAGTTTTGACTGCTCCCTAGATCAACAGAGCACCCTCCTCCTGAAGGGTTTGAAAGCAGAAGTCAAGACAGAACCCAAGACTTCCAAGCAAGAGCCACAGTGCCTAACATGGATTGGTCCTAGAGACCTGCTTGACCTGGTCCTGAAACCAAAGTCAGATCCGAGCCAACACCAAATATCTAAGATGAAGGGATGGCGCTAAAAATTTCAGAGCTGAGCAAAGTCACCCAGGTCCAGTATCACCACCTCTTATCCAAGATATGTCAAGGTCTGAGCCACACTCAGCTGATCCAGTCAGAGAAAAAGCTGGAGTCGATGAAGAAAAAGTCTTTGGATCTGACGCAGACAAACCCCTGGGAAATACCAGGACCCAAAAGCCCCAAGTCCAATAGTTGGATTGAGGAAGGAGCTATGATCTGTCAAGGGGATGGACAAGGCCTCTGGCATACTCCCTATAGAATGTGGATATGGGCCTTATATCAAATGCAACAGAGGGCACTTCAGGAGCGGCAGGCAGTGGCATAACTGTTAGATGGCATGCCTGGATACACCTGTGCAACTTTATGGAGCACTTTAAAATGTCCTTTATCAATGCCCCCCCCCCAATATATCCACCATCTCTGGATCAAAATTAAAAGAGATGCTATACAAAAGTGAGCAAGACAGAGAATCCGCAACTGGATTGGTCCAGCGGAACATCCCCATCATTCTATCCAAGTCTGCCTCAGAAAGGCTCCTGGAGGACTTGACTAACTTGAAAGATGATGTCATGGAAGAGGGTCTGCCTGAGCACTGAAAGGGTCTTTCCTGAAGGAAAGAGAGATCACAGTCTTGGAGGCACTAGCTCCAGGGAGAAGTGTGGTTCCTGCAAGGGAGGGAGTGCTGGATTCAAGAAAGATAGGATTTGATACTGGAGCCAGATCTGAAGCTTTAGGAATCTTCGGGGCAGAACCCGAAGAAGCTGAATGGTCTAGTGACCGTTTCTTAGACTTCTTATATTTTTCCTTTTCTTTTTCTCCTGGGCTTATCCAGACTTTTCTCACTATTAGTCTTGACAGAAGAGTTATTTGCATAAGAAAAAATCAGAAGAAGCAGAGTGTGGATTGGAAACTTCTCCCACCATGGTAGGAAGAAGCTCCTTAATAACTAACTTATTATATCTATCCACCAAAGTCCTGGAGCTGAAAGCAGTACAAATGCAGCATTGCTCATCTACATGAGCAGCCCACAGACAATAAAACACACGTGGTGTGCATCAGAATTCAGTATTTTATGGCTGCAGGCCACACATTTCTTGAAACCAGAAGGCTTTTCTGACATAGTCGCCAACCAAACAAGGAAATACCACAACAACAGTAACACTTCAAAGCAGAAACACTAATGTTAAATCTACCCCATATACATTGATCTTATCAATAAAACACAGAAACAATAAAAGAGTGGTTCCAAAGAAACTACAGAAAGAGAAATCATGTGCCAAATGGATGATGGTAGACAGAAAGATTTTATTTTTTTTTTACTACAGGAAGGGGAGATAAAAAGGTTACAACAACAATAACAATAACAATATATGAATACAACTATCTAGAATGAACAAGCTGCAAAGAGAGTGATCAAATAAGACCATGTAGCTGAAAGCCAGCCTGAGCACTTATTACAGGAAATTATGGGTAAGGGGAGCCTTGAATCCAAAGTTTGAGAGTGGCTGAAGTTTAATCGTTCGATCCCAGACATATCCGATAACCCATCTGTTAAGGAAAAGACAGAAGAGACAATAGATCAACCTTTAAAAAATTAAAGCATTTTGAATGATGGTTTATAAGCTATCTACATGTCAAAGTGATCTTGAAAACATATGACAACTTACAAGATGTCATTAAGTGGCTGTGGCAGCTTAGAGACAGTAGGGGCAAATGGGTGTGTTGCCCAGGACACCAAATTCCCTTGCTACAGAGCTGCCCAAACCATTAACCTAGTATAATCTATTCTATTCATATCCTTTTAGTAAGAGATAAGTGATAACTATTATAAGGCACATAAGCAAAAACTGGGAGAACCTCTTTGAATACTGCATGGAGATGGAGACAACATCCATTCAGCAGATATTCTTATCTGCAGTCTATATGGGACAGTGCTACCATACTGACATGGCAGCTGTTACAGCTGATGAAGTACAACTCCGAGACAAAATATTATCCTCAAAACCATTTTCAGAGGTCAGTGTGCTGAGTAGACATGGAATTCAGAGGTAAGCATCTTAAACTGCTGAAGAGAGAGACAATGCAATGGGCTCTGTTAAATGGCAAATATTCTCAGAGAAGTTTTTTTCTTAGGTCACCCTACCAGAAAATCTGACCTACAAAATTGCCCAAACGACCCAGCTGCTCCCCTATTCTAAAACTGCCACAAGCACTGCCAGTCTTGGCAAAGACTGTTATCTGCAGTAGCTCAGATTTTTCTGGCTTTTATCCCTGCCTCCAATATCCACACTGACCTCTAAACCTCCATGTCAAGGAAAGACATACAGGGATAAATGTTTATTGTGTATTTCAACATGCTGAACCTGAACCCTGGTTAGAAAGCTAAGTATTGTTTTGCAGGCCTACAGCCCAAACAAATCATCTAATTCTGCTGTAGCCACCTAGCCACTACATGCCTCCCTGCAGTGGGCGAGCTGTCATCAGCCATGCCTTCTCAAATCACCTCCATTTCCTCCAGCAACTAGGCTGAGAAATCAAACCGGATTGCAGTTAAAGTACCATTTCTCTGCACCACAGAAACTATTTCCATCCTCTACAGGAGTTGTAAAGTATTCTACATATTACAGAGTGAAAAATCAAAGGCCTGGTGGACTAATGGATTGCTACAAATGGCATATGTGTATTAAAATATGGTGATCAGAGATATAGCAAACTTCATATCATTCAAGGGAATACCATTTTACTGCAGGAAATATATAAAAATTGTATGAACTGTGGTAAGATGGATTCATGCTATATTGTACAGCCATATGTAGCTATTTATAAATTACAGGTCATTAAAGGTAGTCTGTGTTCCTTGGTTATTTTTTCTACTGCACTGCTGTGGAATAAAAGCAGTGGTCAGCTTTGTCAGCACTGCAGCAAGATGGTCCACAATGTGCTGATATGCACATAATCACATCCAATTCAATGAATAAGCAATTGATTTTGCAAATTTCTAATGCAAGAAGCAAGCCTCACATACACCCCTGCATCCCCAAAACGTACATTACTATCGCTGATATCATATTACCTTTAGGGAAGTTACTGATCACAAGTTTTCTTAAATGGCTATGAGCATCCATGCTTCATTTAAATGCGATTTAATAACTACGATGAATGCCAACAGCATTTATAGACTTGCAGTATTTTATGAAGTCCTATTTAGTGATAATTTCACACACATGCTTCTGTCCTACTTCAAAGCTCTCCCAGCTGGGTAAATGTTTACTTATGTTTTTTTTTTTTTTTTTTCAGGACTTGCTATGTCTAATGCTGGGCAGGCTTCTTAATTCAGCAAACTGGTCCGCTGAAGTGGAGTGACAGCATGTAGCACAAAATCTCATGTTCATTTTTAATCAGCTGCTGAGCTGCTGAAATGCTCATCTGACTAATGGAGTTTGGCTATAGGAAATCTAACACAACTTGTCAACGTTACTTTTGTGTATTTTAATGCAGGAATTGAGTCGGGAATAGTACGATTTTGTAACATGACAGTTTTTAACAAACGATTATATTTCAAAAAGTTTATGGCGTTTATTACATGCGCTGTACTTTTCACTGATTAACACATATTTGAGTACATTCTGTTTTTTAAGTTACATGATGCATTTTCAAATCTTACTTACAAAATAATAAATGTTTTCCCAGTTTTGACAAATTAGCTTATCAAATTAGAAGTTGGTTGATTCTTTCAGGACTGACTAAGTGAAACCGGTACAGTTAAGACTGACAGGATGAATTGGTAAACAGTAAACTGTTTTAACTTATCAGGAAGTTTGGCAACCTTGGCATTAATTATATAACTTAAAGAAGTGCACTGGACTTCGCTCTTGGTGTAGAAGAAGCTTTGGTTAGTTGCCTATTTGAGCACAGAGTCTAAACCAAAGAAGGTTCAACCAATCAGAGTTTGATTAAATGAACCATATTCTAATAACCCAACAAGCATCAGCCTATGCGAGTTTACTCCTGAAGTGTTTAGTTCCAAATTAGTGCCAAAATCTTGCAGTACCTTTGGATTCAAGAAGAAAAAGAATAAAACACTGAGGTACTTTCAAATCAGAAAAGAGATTTTCAAGCAAGGTTCTTTAATGTTCATCTAATATTTTTTTTCCTTTTTCAGTTTAATCTACTTAATTGTTTTATTCACACAGCCATATAGTTTGTACTGTTGGTCAACAGCTGCCAGAAGCACAGAAACCCAAATCAACTACCAGATAAATTCAGTATTTATTCATAGATGATAGATTCATAGATTTTTACTAGGCTAATGACCCAGGAGGCCTTTCTAAGCCTAGACAAGTTTTCCCAAAAGAATAATGATGTCCTGTACACAAATTGGACATTGAGGGCTAGGCATTTATAAGCAATTTCTGTCCATGACAGACATGGGTGCCAGGCTGGTGTACATTTCTTATTCACTGGACTAGGTTGCTCTTAACTTGGGATGAACTCAGCTTCACATGGATGGGAAGCCTATTCCATAGGAGGGGCAGTCTCTGGGGCACATATCTGTCTCGCCAGCATGTTCTGTTTAAGTCAAAGACAACATTTAGGTCCATAGACCTTGTACTTCTAGTATTGTTTGGCTTACAAATATGCAAGAGATTGAAGTGTGGGGTTTGCAAATGCTTTGTAAACCAAGCATAGCTTGCCCTTCAGCAATCTGTATGAGACTGAGTATAGGGAAAGGGGTTTAAGGAGCTCTGCATAATGTAGGTTTGCTATGCCTTGTATTCCTTTTGTAAGGAACCTCTAAGGTTGCTGTAGTTGCTGCATAGACCTGCTCAGGTACATACTGAAAGGAGCATTGTACTCTATGATTTGGTCTGATAAGGGTAGAGTACAGTGGGATAATGACCTCTTTGGACATAGATGCCATGCACTTACTTATAAATGGGTGGTGCAGCGGTTAACGTTGTCACCTCACAGCAAGAGGTTCTCCGGTTTGATTATTGTCTGGGGTGCCTTCTGTGTGGAGTTTGCATGTTCTCCCTGCATTCACATGGGTTTCCTCCGGGTACTCCGGTTTCCTCCCACAATCCAAAGACATGCGTCTGAAGCATTTCTCCCCGGGCCTCCACTGAAAATAGGCTCTGTCCTAGTCAGACTTTCCCGGTCAACAAATGTTAAATAAAGAAAAATAAATAAATTGCAAGACATAAAATGATTTCCTCACCATTGTGGCTACATGGTGGTTGAAGGTAAGGCTGCTGTCTACATGAGTACCCAGATCCCTGACCACTAAGTCAACTCTTACGGGCATATGGTAATTAGCTGCATGGTTGACTTCCTAAATGGTACAAAATTCAACAACCCCAACAAATCACTATATAGAAAAGTCAAGCAGAAGCCCAAAACAGGTCAGCAAGTGAATGTTAGAGAGCGTTATTAAACATCAATTTGCAAAGATGCTAAGCAATGTAATAATAAACATAGTGGCTAAAGAAGAGCACACAAACATATTATTTTAAGTCATTAGCAAACGTCACAGTGAGCAGTAAAACAAGGTAACATTTAAAAGTTATCACAGTAAGGTAGACAGAGCCTTATAAAAACATTCAAATGTCCATTTACTAAGAAACCTTGTTAGTCTTTAATAATAATAGTGTCCAGAGTTTGCTAGGCCCAGAAAGGGATAAGTGGGTCCAAAATATTTGAATACCACATAATAGCAGTGAACATTCATAAAAGACCAGGATAAAAGCTCATAGCATGGTGAAAAACTCAAAAAGTCTGAGGTAAAAGTGATATGACAAGAAGATGAAAAGAATGAAGGCACTAAAACAAAGCTATTTAGCAATTAAGCACCTAAGATAAAAATAAACAATTTGAGTTCTGAAGATATGGACACAACCTGAACCAGCTGCTCACTGAAATGCCTACCGACCCTAGGGTTGAGACATCATTTATACCTGTTGCCAAGCAAGTCAGCTGATGAAAGAGACTACTAGGGGAGAAATATCCCAGATCCTTCCACCTCACTAACTGACATCTGGATGCCTGTGAGTTGTAAACTGGATCAGGCAGAGAATCTGTATCCTGAAACCACTTGATCCAAAATAGTCATCTGGTGAATTCTCATGAGGAAGCACATGAATGGCCACTGCCATAAAATCCTGCACCAAGAGAAAAAGATACACTGTATCCTTCGTTGATTTAAAAAGGGATGAAATCCTAGCTTGAACAGAGTTCATTCTTTGAGAGGAGTCTTGCTCTGCATAATTTGGAATCTAGACTACAGTCTATGAATGTCAGCAGTTATACAGGATGTAGCTATGATTTGGACAGACTCAGCATTATTGCCAGTGGATGGAATAAATTGATCAAGGACTCCCTCTCTGATATAAGATTCTGAATGGATAAAGCAAATAGAAGGCAGTCCTCCAAGTACGGGGAAACCTTGCCTACCCTCTATCTCAGGTGAACTGCTAACACAGACATGAATTTGGTAAACACCTAGGGGTCTAAGGTGAAACCCAAAAGAAGACTCAAACATTGAAAGTGACTGACACCAACTTGAAAGCAAAGAAACCTCCAAGTTTCAACTGGCACAATTCAACATCTTTCCATGAGATAAGAAAAGACTGTATTGAGATGAAGTGAAAGGCATTTTTGGGTATTTAGGTTGCTCAATCCTAATACTAACAAAACATGCTGGAGGGATAGGTTCCTGACCCACAGACTCCCCAGAATCTGGAACAGACTGCCCATACATGTCAAGCAGAGTGCCTCTTTGGCCCTTTTCAAAAGGAACCTTGGCAATTGGATGGGAGATAGGAAATTCATAATCCAAAAAACAAGGAACAAGGTACCAAAATAAACCTTTAAACCTAAAACAGGTACCAGCACGATGAAACAATGAAGCCACAGTACAAGCGAGGACTGAGGACACAAATTTTATTAGACACTGAATAACACGTTTCAAATACTCCGAATTAACGTACCAAGTTTGCGTTTTTGTTTAGAAACACTTCTTCGGATGTGGGCTGGTAAAAAATACATCAATTTAAACTTTCATAGACATGACATCATTAAAATTCCAACCAATGAATGTTTGCTTAATACATACATATTCATGCTAGTAAAAGCAGAACTAAATTAAAAACATCATAAAGTAAATGCAGGGAACTAGAAAGCATTAAATAATTCATTAAAATATAAACCAAAACTGAGTGAATGAATATGTGTTAAAAACACTGCATAAAATAGAAATTCCATAGTATTGTTATATAAAATTTTACCTTGATCTAAAATTTCTATTAATATTTACAAGTGAATTAAAAAAAAAAACACTTATAAAACACACTTGTTAAAAACCCTTCTTTGGAAAGGAGCAATATTCTGAATTGTTGTTCCCAAGTGTAATTTATAAATTTAGCTGATCTTAACTTGAGTAAGGGAGCTATGGAAATGTGTTCATTCAAACCTGGCCAACTATTAGCTTGTAATGTTAGTTGCCAAAAGAGCTCCCTGAACTCAATTTTCTCTTCCCACATACCACCCCGTGCATCCAAGTTTACCTTTTCCACTACAAAAAATAGGTAATGAGCATGTGTACATGACTGTTTGTGCTTGTATAGCGCATTTTTCTCCTTCCCATTCTGTATGTCATACATGTGCTCATATATCCTTCTTTTGAGCTTTCTCTTGGTCTTTCCAATATAAAAAGCCTGACATATTGAAACAGGGCTAAATATTTGAGACCATTGGTATCACAATTTGAATAACATTTACTTAATAAAGTTATGTTTCTAGATGTTACCATTACTTTATCTTTGTTTATTATCCACTCACATTGGGAACAATGACCACATTTGTATGTCCCAGGTTTTTTATTTTTCCCCCTACTTCTGTACTATGATTCATTTCTAAAATGTTTGTCAGAGAACTGTCATTTCTATAGACTACCTTTAATCTATCATTTGGGATTTCCAGGTCTGTAAAAGCCAAAAACCTGTTCCACTCATTTTCTAAGATGCTTCTGACCAAATTAGAGCTGGCATCATACTATATAACTAATGCTCTCTCAAAATGTTCTTCTTTGTGTGTTGTATTAGTGAAATCGCTCAAAGTCATCTTACCTAGAATAGGTTGGAATCTCCCTTTCCTACCTATAATAACTTCAACATGTTTGAGCAAAATCTCAGGGTAATCCCTTGCCTTGAACATTTGTCTTAGTAACTCAATTTCTTTTGCAAAATCCTCATCACCAGAGGTCATTCTGCTCGATCTGATGTATTGTCCCTTCACAATGCTCTTCTTACAATATGCAGGATGACCGCTGTTAAAATGCAAAAATGAGTTACAATAAGTGTTTTTTCCGAATACTTTGGATTTATAATATTATCTTTTCTATATATTTCTATATCTAGGTATTCTAAAGTGTCATGACTGACTCTGTAAGTGAATTTCAAAAAAGTAGTACTATTGTTTAAAAAATTAATAAATTCTACAATTTCATCTTCAGTAGACGTCCACAAGACACATATATTATCCAGAAAACGTTTGTATGAAATCCAGCAGTCCCTATATATTGCATTTAAGACAAATTTCTCTTCCCACCTTGCCAAAACCAAGTTAGCATAGGTGGGGGTACATATTGTACCCATAGCTACACCCTTTATTTGGTGAAAATATTCACCCCTTGAAAAAAATGTAGTATTTTAAAACCAAGTCAGTTAATTGCAAAACCAAGTTACATTCATCATTGTTTAAAGTCTTGTCCTCATAAATAATCTCTTCCAAAAGCTCAAGACCCAAGTCATGGGGTATACTGGAAAACAAATCAATAACATCTATTGTTAAAAAAATTATTCTTTTCGTAAATTCTTCCTGTTTAAAACGTCTCAGGAAATCCCAAGAATCTCTTAAAATGCTGTTTCTCTTTAACCATAATGGTTTGAGTTTAGTATCTACAAGTTTGGCTAGGGGTAAAGTTTTAGACCCCTCTGCTGATACTATATGTCTTAATGATGGATCAGTAGAATATTTATGCATCTTCGGAATGCCGAAGATACTGGGGATTCTGTTTTTTCCACTTTCAAAAAACTAAAAGTTCTGTGATCTATCAAGCCGTCTAAAAAGAGATCTTCCAGGACCATGTCTATTCTTCTATAAGAGATATTAATTTCATTTTTAGATACACTTGAATACTTATCAGTGTCCCTCAAGATCTCGTTCATTTTTGCCTCATAGATCACATTATCCATTAAAATGATACCCCCTCCCTTGCCTGGCTTCATCACTCAAGTTTTTTTTCATTCTAAGTTCAGTCAAGGTTCTCATTTCATCTGAGTTCAAATTTTGTTTGAACCTGGTTTTATTGTAATTCTGTCTAATCTGACTCTCTACCACACTTTCAAAATTCTTGATCTGAGGGTGCAGGGGTGGGTTAAAAGTAGTTAATGGTAACATCTAGAAACATAACTTTATTAAGTAAATGTTATTCAAATTGTGATACCAGTGGTCTCAAATATTTAGCTCTGTTTCAATATGTCAGGCTTTTTATATTGGAAAAACCAAGAGAAAGCTCAAAAGAAGGATATATGAGCACATGTATGACATTCAGAATGGGAAGGAGAAAAATGCGCTATACAAGCACAAACAGTCATGTACACATGCTCATTACCTATTTTTTGTAGTGGAAAAGGTAAACTTGGATGCACGGGGTGGTATGTGGGAAGAGAAAATTGAGTACAGGGAGCTCTGGTGGCAACTAACATTACAAGCTAATAGTTGGCCAGGTTTGAATGAACACATTTCCATAGCTCCCTTACTCAAGTTAAGATCAGCTAAATTATAAATGACACTTTGGAACAACAATTCAGAATATTGCTTCTTTCCAAAGAAGGGTTTTTAACAAGTGTGTTTTATAAGTGTTTTTACAAGCTTTTAATTCACTTGTAAATATTAATAGAAATTTTAGATCAAGGTTAAATTTTATATAACAATACTATGGAATTTCTATTTTATGCAGTGTTTTTAACACATTCATTTACTCAGTTTTGGTTTACATTTTAATGAATTATTTAATTCTTTCTAGTTCCCTGCATTTACTTTATGATGTTTTTAATTTAGTTCTGCTTTTAATAGCATGAATATGTATGTATTAAGCAAACATTCATTGGTTGGAATTTTAATGATGTCATGTCTATGAAATTTTAAATTGATGTATTTTTTTACCAGCCCACATCTGAAGAAGTGTTTCTAAATGAAAACGCAAACTTGGTACATCAATGTGGAGTACTTGAAATGTGTTATTCAGTGTCTAATAAAATTAGTGCCCTCAATACTCGCTTGTACTGTGGCTTCACTGTTTCATCGTGCTGGTACTGTTTTAGGTAGATAGGAAATTCACCCCGGGGATCACATCAGTCGCCCTAGGAAATTCACCCCGGGGATCATGTCAGTCACCCTGCTATACAAGGGTCCAGGGAAGTAAACACTGTGGAAAGAAATAGCCAGGGAATTGTTATGGCTAGGCTTGCATAGGCCCTACGACGATAGCGTAGTACCAATCTATGAACCTAATCTGAGGTCCTTTGTATTTTTTGGTAATAAACACAACTTATAGTGAAACCTGCCACAGTTGTCTAAGAACTTTCCATAACAGAAGATGTCCTTCTTTTCAATGTGTTGCAGTATCCCATCCCTCCCTCCTTCCCCCTTCTTGGTTTCTATTTTGTTACCGTCCTGCAGAGGGGTCCTTCTTTCTCACCTTTCTGCATGCACATACTATTTCTTTTCTTCCTTTTGGATTGCTGGGGTTCTCCTCAAGCAGTTCAATTCCGAGGATTAGGCACCTGTACTTCTCTTATGTACCACGCATCCTGGATACAGACATACATCTGACATACGGCACTAGGAAGGCTTTGGTATGCTGGCCGGACGTATGGCTATCCCTTTAGTAATAAATACTGCAACTGTGATAAGGAAGGGTATCATATGGTTGTTAATTGGTAGACATGCTGTTCTCTTGTCATGTGGTTGTAACCTGCAAAACTGATACATGGGAGAAACCATATGAGAAATATGTGCACCTTGGAACAATTTACTGATAATAGGAATAATGCAATAAAACGACTTCTCTGAGTGTTTTTGACTTGTATGCGGTTTTGGGGCAAGGGTGTAGCCAGGCATAGAGTATATTTTCCTGAGCATCACTAAGAAAACTGTAGCTTTTTCAGGACATGATATGTCTGTGACAGTACAAACAAATGTATTCAATAACAGGTACATAACATGCTTATAGAGGGAATTTCTAATATAAAACAATTACTTTAGTAGGTTTAGAGGAGAGAACTAAAATAATGAATGCATTTTAATTATTTGGGAGGGCAACATTTTGTGACATGTTCACATTTGTAATGCTGGGTGGCAGCAGTAAGGGATTATGAGTACAAAATTGAATTCTCTGACTACACCCCTGTGTTGGGGAAGTTTCTCCCTTGCCAAATGTTATGCAACTGTGGAGATGATATTTATACATGGGAAGGAGTGCAGGGGGCTTGCCATCTTAAAAAAATTAGAAGTTATGTACCTACCATAACGTTCCATGTTAGTTGTCTTCTCTCGCCTTCTTTCTTGCTGGATGGGTTCGGAGCCGATCCTCGGCTCCGACTCGGCACTTGCTTTAGCTCGAGAACTCCTTTTACCAGCTCGAGGCAACCCTATATCCCATGATGCAAGGCGGAACTACCTCAGATCTCGTTTGGCAGCTAACTAACCTTGCTAAAGACTATCCTAACAGAAATAGGAACAATGGTTCCTAAAAGAAATCCTCCTAACAACGTACCGGAGGAAACAATCTAATAGGAACTCTCAAGATCTGTCCAGGCCAGGGGAAGGAGGGAGGACGAAGAAAGAAGGCGAGAGAAGACAACTAACATGGAACGTTATGGTAGGTACATAACTTCTAAATGTTAAGTTGTCAATCTCGCCTTCATTCTTGCTGTATGGGACCGCGTCCCTAGCACCTGTGTCCTGGGTGGCTCAATGGAACAGACTCTTGAGAACTGTGGAACCAAAACTGGCCCTATCTCTAGAGGCCAAGTCCAACTTGTAATGAGAGACAAAGGTATGAGGTGTGGCCCAAGTAGCTGCTGCACAAATGGTATCAATGGGTAGTCTATCCTGAAAGGCTGCAGAAGTGGATAGACTCCTGGTTGAGTGTGCTTTTGGCTTAGAAGATAGCTGTTTGCCCCTGAGAGAGTACACATAGGAAATAGTGGAAGTCAACCATCTGGATAAGGTCACTTTAGATACTGGAAGACCTATCCTGTTTTCTGCATAGGAGACAAATAATTGGTCCGATTTTCTGAATTGTTTAGTTCTATGCAAATAGTACCTGAGCTGACGATGGACATCCAAAAATGCAGTTTCTGTTCAGCTCTGTCGAATAGTTTGGGAAAAAGACTGGTAGATCTATAGATTGGTTAATGTTGGTTTGAGATACGACTTTGGGAAGAAAGGAAGGGTTAGTTCTTAATGATAACCTGTCCTTATGAAAAACCAAATAAGGGGAACGGATGCAGAGAGCTTGAATCTCGGAAACCCTTCTTGCAGAAGTGACAGCCAGTAAAAATATAGTTTTCCAGGTCAATAACTTCAAAGAACATGAAGCAGACGGTTCGAAGGGAGGTAGTATCAAGGATGCCAACATTAAGTTTAGATCCCATTGCGGAGGAGGATGCTTTATAGGTGGTTTTAGGAGAAAACTCCTCTGAGAAAGGCCTTGCATAACCTATGAGACAATGTTATTGTCATGCAGGCCAACATGATACTTAGAAATAGCAGCCAGTTGTACTTTGACTGTAGATGAAGAGGATCCTGAATGAAAAACCTCCGCCAGGAAATCTAAAACCGAATGTACAGGAGCAGTAAAGGGGTCAATATTTCTGGAATTCGCCCAAATAGAAATACGTCGCCACTTGCTAGCATAAACAGTCCTAGTGGACGACTTCAAGGAAGAGACTAAAATGTCTCTGACTGAGTCCGAAATCATCGGTAGCCTGGCTAGGGTAGGAAGTGGAGCAACCAAGCAGTGAGGTTGAGAGAATGAATGGCCCGGTGCTGCTGACCCGATTGGTGGATCAAGAGATCCGGAACTGGGACCAGATGCCAGGGCTGCACCAGAAGGTGACGATGCAGAGACGGAAACCAAATTTGTCGAGGCCAATATGGGGCAATGAGGATCAACTTGGCTCTCAAAACGTTGGCTTTCTGAATGACTTGTGGAATCAAGGGAAAAGGAGGAAAAGCGTACAGAAGTCCCCGGGGCCAATCCTGGGTTAGAGAGTCTCTCAGAGGTTGGCCTGGAAGGGAAAGAGAGTGAAGAAATCGGGCACTTGTTGTTTTGAGGAGTAGCAAAAGATCGCAACAAGGAGTGCCCCACTTCAGAAAAAATCTGATCCACTACAGATTGATTGAGAGATCACTCGTGAGGCATCAGAATGGACCTGCTCAGCCTGTCCGCTAATAGGTTGGACCTGCCGGGATGTGCGTTGCTATCAGAAACCGCTGAGAAGAGATCGCGCACTGCTAAAGCCTGAGAGCTTCTCGACATAACGGATAGGACCTGGGCCCGCCCTGCTTGTTGATGTACCAGACTACGGACATGTTGTCCATCTGTACTGCAATAGTCCCGTGGGAAGAAAGTCGTTGAGGGCTTGCAACGTTAAAAGCACTGCTCTCATCTCCAGGACATTTATGTGCAGATGGTATTCTATGGGTTGCCACGTCCGTGGACCATCCTGCCCTGATAATGCCCCCACCCGATCAGAGAGGCATCCGTAGTGACTGTGGCAACTGGAGGAGGGGAATAAAGGGTCGGCCCTGATGAAGAAGAGGGAAGATATCCACCAGTTCAGATGAGCTCGCACGACTGTGTTACCAAGATTTCGTGCCTCATCGGAGACTGTGGTACGACCACTGCGTGAAAAGCATCCACTGCAGAAGACGCATGTGAAGCGAGCCAGTGGTAGAAGAACAATGGCCGCAGCCATAAGACCTAGAACCTTCAGTATAAATCTGGCTTTGATCTTGTTGCTTTGCAAAAGAAGCCGAACAAATTTTTGGATGTCCAGAATTCTTTGATCTGTTAGTCTGGCTAACATTTTTACGGTGTTTAATTCTGCGCCTATAAAGGTGATAGATTGGCAAGGCAGCAGAGAAGATTTTTCGAAGTTTACTGAAATTCCCAAACTCCTGCAAAGCTGTAAAGTGTAGTCTCTGGACTGAAGAAGCTGACACTTGGTGGTGGCGGAGAGGAGCCAGTCGTCCAAATAGGGAAGCACCTGGAATCCTCGACGTCTCAGATGAGCTGTGACCACTGCCATGCATTTGGTAAACACTCTGGGGGCTGAAGTGAGGCCAAAGAGCAGGGCTCTGAATTGGTAATGACTGGTCCCTAGCCAAAAGCGGAGAAACCTTCTGGAGCGTCTGTGAATCTTTATGTGATAGTACGCATCCTGAAGGTCTATAGAGCACATCCAGTTGTCCTTGCCCAGAAAGGGCAGAATGGACTGAAGCGTGACCATCCAGAATCTTGCCTTCTTGACAAATCTGTTCAGATTGCTCAGGTCTAATATTGGTCTCCAATCTCCCGTCCTTTTGGGGACCAAAAGAATCTGGAGTAGACGCCGGATCCTACCTGGTCTGCTGGCACAGTCTGGACGGCTCTTTTTCTAGGAGCTTTGAAACCTCCTGTTCTGCCAAATCCCTTTGACCGGGTGAGATGTCTGGAAGGGATTGAAGAGGCAGGGAAACCTTTGAAGGGATTTTGTAACCCTCGGATATAATCGACTGTACCCACATCTCTTGAGATAGGGATTGCCAGGCTACTGGGTACAGCGAAATCCTTCCCGACTGCCTCCAAGGGTGGACAGTCGGGCAACACCTCAGGGATGCTGAAAGGGCTTCTCAGGAAGAGACTCCCTGTTGCCCTGGTTCTGAGGACCCCCTGCCTCTAGGGCGGCGTCTATTATTGTTACCCCTCTGCCTCTGGGGTAAACTGACCACGTGTGTCGGTGTAGCTCCTTGGGCTTTTGAACCACATCTTCCCCCTTCTGACCCTTGGGGTATGGTCTAGAAGGAGTGGAAAACTGGACTCCAACGGCAGAAAGAGTTTTACCGTCCTGCTCACACCTGGTCAAGGTATCCTTCACCTGAGGTCCGAACAAAGCCGAACCATCAAGGGGTATTAGTGAAGGACGCCTTAAAGGGGTCCATAAAATTACAAAGCCGCATCCAGGCTTGGCGTCTAAGAGCAACTCCTGTGCCTGCGGCCCTGCTCGCTCCATCGGCCGCATAGGATATGAGCCGCATGGAGGAGTTAGATATGGAATTCAGGATAGCAAGCTGCGAGGCAATCTTTTCCTGAGCCCCAGCAGCAGAAGGATCCTGGACTACTTCTCCCAGTTCCTTGAGAACATCTCGTTGAAGCCTGGTGAAGTGACAAAGATAATTCAGCGAACGCATAGCAAAGGTCGCTGAAGAAAACATCCGCTTTCCATATCTGTCCATGGTCCTAGAGTCCTTATTAGGAGGATGGACAGGTACTGAAGGATCCGCCAATTCCTTCTTAGTGGCAGCCGCCACCACCATAGCATCCACCGAACACCCTTGGAAAGGAACTGTTTGTCCGAAGGGGCCGTAATGAATTTGGATGGTCTTCTGGGGACAGGTTCCACAGAATCTGGAGCCGCCCGCCTTACGAGCCACTACCTGCATGAGTGGGTCGAAGGCGGAGACACCCAGGAGGTGGAGGGTCGGGATCCAAAGCCTCCAGGTATACCGACTCATCCTCGGAGGGCTCAATGGAGGGCCAATTGCCCCTCTGTTTGAGGAGCTCAAGGATGTCTGAGAAAGAGACATCCTCAGAGGGGGACCGTGGGGAACCCTCCGACTCATCTAAGTCGGTATCAGATGTGGTAGACTCAGGGGAGTCTGTGTGTTTCCTCTTACTCGTCCTCTTCCGAGGGGGTTCCCCTGCAGGATCAGGAGAAACCTCGGAAGAGGAGGAAATTCCCAGTGGGGAAACCTGGGGCGATGGATCCCTGGGCCTGTGAGCAAGAGGTTGGCAAGAGGCATCTGCAGGCACTGAAGAGGGAGGAGCTAGAGGGATGGACCGTTGACCAGGCTCAGAGGCCATTACACTCCTCATCACCTCAAAGGCTCCTCTCCCCGGGAGTCCGGAACACACCCGCTCCGAAGAAACAGGAATGGCCGGCTCCAAAGAGAGAGAAGGCTCCGAGGCCGATGTCGGCGCCGAGCTTACCAAAGCCGAAGCACCGAGAGGGAGAGCGGGGTCAGACAAGGGTCCGATGCCACTAGCCCCCTCGGAGCCGACAGTGGAAACCCGACGACCGGATCCCTCCAAGGAAAGTCTCAAGGAGGAGATCAGAGCCGAGGACGATGGAGCCGAAGGATGCATCGGCTCCGGCATCGAAACAGTCGCTGTCCCGAGAAGCTCCGGCTCCGAACTGCGGTGTGGAGTCGGAGGAGGAAGTTCAAGGATTGGGGCTATAGCCGAAGTCTGTTGAGACGGGCTATGGAGCATTTGGGCCAGTGCCTGAGACTTCAACAGCCTGCTTACCACCCTCTCTAAATCGTGGTCAGACAGCCTGGAAGATCTCGAAGATCGGCTCCGATGGCTCTGCTCCGACAAAAGAGGAGACCCCGGAGCCGAGTGGATACTCAGTATAGAAGGGGACCGGGATCTCTTACGGGTCGAAGCCATCGGAGCCGAAGTCCCTTGAACCCCAGATGGAGCCGAGGATATCTCGGCACCGATGCTGGATAAAGTGTCGGCTCCAGCCGGAGCCGACAAGGCCACAGTAGTCAGGGTATCGGAGCCGGTCGGCGCCGAACCGACTACTGGAACAGCAGATGTCGGCTCCGACGGAGCCGGAGCCACCGGAGGAGGCTTGGACACTGTAGCCTGAGCCTTCGGTGGTTTAGAAGGTTTTCCTGACCCTAATTTAGGAGGAGAACCTTCTGGCTTAAGTAAGCCTCGGAGGATAAGTTTATTCCTCCTTTCCTGTAGGACTCTCTGGCTAAAAGCATGACATAAAGCACAGGAGTCCTGCAGGTGCAAAGGCCCCAGGCAATAAACACAAGAAGTGTGACCGTCTGTCAGAGACATTTTCTGACAGCACTGGTCACACTTCTTGAAGCCTGAGACCTTGCCTTCCTTAGACATCCTAAAAGGAGGATGGAAACACAAACAATCCCAACAAACACAAAAATTAATCCCTTACACAAACACACAGGAAGGGAATAACCAATGGGGAAGTAGGCCTGACTAAAAACTTTAGACTAAGATTATAAAAAAGTTTAAAAACAAGGGAATAGGGTGGGCTGTAACTAACTACAGACTAAACTGACACTAAAAGGGAAAAATAAACCCCTAACTACTCTTTTTCTTATTTTACAAAGAAAAACTTACCTCAGCTGGCAAAGGAGACCTCTTTCGCTAAGCGGCAAACGAGATCTGAGGTAGTTCCGCCTTGCATCATGGGATATAGGGTTGCCTCGAGCTGGTAAAAGGAGTTCTCGAGCTAAAGCAAGTGCCGAGTCGGAGCCGAGGATCGGCTCCGAACCCATCCAGCAAGAATGAAGGCGAGATTGACAACTTAACATAATACTTTTTTCATGCTCCATTAACTATAATACTTGTATGATTTTGAACCTACTTGTAACTTTGGGATTTATGACACTGTAAGCTATGCAATCTATGTAACTTACCAGGAGCTTTTCTCCCCAGGCCTCCACTGAAAATGGGATCACACCCAGTCAGACCATCCTGCTAAAGAAATGTAAAATAAAGTAAGTAAGTAAATAACAAGCGGCTTTTGAGTAATTGCAAGCACAGACGAACTGTGAGAGCTGTAAATTAAAGCACATAAAAGCCCAGCAGCAAGATACTTTAACGAGGGCAAGCAAGAGAATTATTAAGTGGATGAACCATTCAGTATGGTAATTATCAGTATTTGAACCATTCAGTATGGTAATTATCAGTATTTGAACCATTCAGTATGGTAATTATCAGTGTTTGAACCATTCAGTATGGCAATTATCAGTATTTGAACCATTCAGTATGGTAATTATCAGTATTTGAACCATTCAGTATGGTAATTATCAGTGCTAAACCAGGGGTCTGCAACCTTCTCTATCAAAAGACACAATTTTTGCCCCTGTCCCACCAAATAAAATTCATTGTGAGCCACAAAACCTATTTGACTCCTAAAATGAAGATAACACAGTGTATAAAATTTTATATATAGTTATTATACTAAATATAAAAGAACTAAGGTTATAAGAGCAATATTTAAAATCCGTCCCAATTTTGTTTCCTTTGTTGGGATTGCTCCATTGCTCTCAGTGTGTGTGTGTGTGTGTGTGTGTGTGTGTGTGTCATATCTCTTGACCTCTTAGAAATAGAAATCTGGACAAAGCCATAAATAATGGGGCACAAAGGCCCAGAAATAGGGACACTTTTTAAATATTGATCTTACAAACTTAGAAAGTTGATAGAATAACAGATTTTGTATTAGCATGAATTTTCTGAATAAGATTTTGCATTAGCATGACTTTTCTGAATGGTATGAAGACGGAACTCAAATGTCTCTGTTTTTTTCTGACTTCAGCTCTCAATGATTTTCCAGAAAAACACAATTTTATGAGAAAGAAACCAAAAATCAGGACATTCTGTGAAAATATGCACAGTTGAGAGTGTGTGTGAAAGTGTGCGCGTGTGTGTGTGGGTGTGTCTGTGTAAAATGCATGTTAACAGAAGCCATATTATTCTGGCAAGTTTCTGGGAGCGATATTTAAAGTCCATCCCTATTTTCTTATTTGGGGCTCTGTCCAGATTTCTTGTGGTAAGACTTTGAGACGTATGAGAGGTATAGAAACCTTTCAGGAGATGCTGCTCCTACCAGGGGATTGCTCAATCGCTCTCAGTGTGAGTGAAATGCATGGCCACAGAAATTGTGTTATTCTAGGAAGTTTCTAAGTTTATAAGAGCAATATTTAAAGTCCATTGCTTGATCACTGTGTGTGTGTGTGGTAGAGTGACCATTATTTTTCAAAGGTACAGGGAGCCATTGCAGAGAGGTGAGAGAGCCACATGCGGCTCCAGAGCCACAGGTTGCAGACCCCTGGTCTAAACCATTCAGTACAGTAATTATCAGTGTCTGAACCATTCAGTATGGTAATTATCAGTATTTGAACCATTCAGTATGATAAAGTTTCAAGAGCTGTGATGGGTTGAGGAGCAAGTATTTGCTCCATCAATACAAACAATGGCTTATGTTGAATTTTCTGCTTTTATCCTGAAAAGGTTAAATAAATGTGAAGTAATTTTTGTATCATAACATAAAGGCTGACCGAATGGGAAAGGCTGGCATAATGGTTAAGGTCTTAGCCTCACAGGTACAAAGTTTGATTCTGAACTCTGGTTATTGGCTAGACTTGTAACAGACTGTAGACCCATAGAATAGTATTTACCTATGAAAAAGAAGTCTTAAGTCTAAATATATGGGAGTCGGCATAATGGTTAAGCTATTTCCTCACAGACACAAGGTACAGGGTTTGATTCTCACTTTTGGGGAAACTGGCTAAGATTAAAATGGCTCAAGGGCAACTAGCTTAGTATTTACCTACAAACATATTAACATTTTTTTCTGCATCATTTACAGTACAACTTTGTTTCCACTGTTAAGGTTTAGAGCACTGTAGAATGACACATTTAAACAGCTAATCAATGGACAGTATAACCATTTTCGGGTTCCTATCACATCATCGAACTGTGTAATCACCGACACTCACCTCTTCGACACCATTCCATCGACGTCCATATCATCGACAATTCCGGTAAGCGATCTTCCCCCTCACAGGACCCATGGTAGCGCTTCTTCCTGTGTTACACCGATCAGGGTTTACGTGATTCCGTAGAATTCACCTTGAAAGCGCTACCATGGGTCCTGTGAGGGGGAAGATCGCTTACCGGAATTGTCGATGATATGGACGTCGATGGATTGGTGTCGAAGAGGTGAGTGTTGGTGATTACACAGTTTGATGATGTGATAGGAACCCCCATTTCATATGTTTTTCCAAGTTTTATTTATTTGGTACAGTAATAATTTCTATTTTTGGGACAAGTTTAAAGAAAAAATAACAGTCTGGCTTTAAAAAGATTCATTCTTTGACTGACAATAAAGCAGTAAAACAAGGCAAATCAATTTTAGAAAAGCATTTGGTATGATACCACACAACAGTCTAACATCAAAGATGGCTGGGTAAAACTGTTACTATACAGTAGGTCAAACAGTAACAGTATATGGTGCCTTTAGTTGGGGAAAGAGAGTTGGTAACAGATTTTATCAGAGTTCAATGCTGGGATCAATACTTTTTTTTAAACCTTTACTAAATTATCATTTAAGACATAAGGAAACATACATTAACAGAAAAGAAGACAAACCATATTAACATTTTTTTCCATTTACTTACATTATACACCATATATTTTTTTCTTTTTTTTTTTTGTAATTATCAGTTCAACATTAAATAAATTGCTGAACTGACCCCATCCCTCCCCGTCCTGAACTTTATTCTGCATGTATTATTCTCACAATTTCCATTTATTTCTATGTAATTTGCTCCTTCACTTTTCTATAGATCCCCCCTCCCAGTGCTTTTATCTATTTTATAATACTCAATGCTTCAAATACAGTTGGTTTACACTTTAATTTCCATTTTTTTGTAATTGTTTTTGGCAGCCAATAGAATTACACTTAATAAGGCCTTACTGTGTATAAACAATTCAAATCCTGTGTTTCAGCTCCAAAAAAAAATCTTATCCTTGGTTACAGTCATTTGCTCACCCAATATTTCTGACAGAGTACTCGGTAGGGAATTTTTAAAATCTGCCAACTTTTTATACTCCCAAAACACATACTCCCAGGCACCTTTATCTTCTCCATCATACCTCCAACATTAGCCATCTACCTGAGGAAAAATTCTACAAAGTCTACTTGAGGTATAAAAATACTTAACCAAACACTTCCAAGCAAAGATCCTAAACCTTCTGGACCTTGTTGCATACCTAGAAGCCATACATGTGTCCTCCCATTGCTCACGTGTAAAACTGCTTTTCCAGTCTCTCTTCCCAATTTTTTCTGACTTCCTCTGACTGATTCTTATAGTTAAACTCTAAAATGCAGGGGATCCACACCACAAAATCTTTATTTAAACAAATGTGTAATTGGCGAGCGCTTTCTTCCCTGCTACCAGGGATTTCAGCAGATTCCGATGAAATCCCTGGTAGCAGGGAAGAAAGCGCTCAATCGTGTACATTTGTTTAAATATTTTCGTGGTGTGGATCCCTGCCGTTGCAGTGTTTATTTTAGAGTTTAATTTGTGGGCTTGACACTGCTTGGCTCTATTTTATAAGTTTGATTCTTATAGTTATCATGCAATATTTTAAATGCCCTGTTAATCATCCTCTTTTAACAGCAGCTTCTGTTCTAGATTTGACTAACACCCCCACCAGAGCAGGTCTTTCAATTAAGATTCCCCTATCCCTCTCTTTGCCTGTACTCTGATAAATCAATCCCTGGTAGGGAAGACAATCTCTAACCTGCAGTACAAACATCTTGGCCTCAATCCCACTCTGTTACCTTTCCTCTCTAGTTATATTGCTCCCAGTACACTGTTTCTTAGCCAGTTTTCTCAGGTAAATACCAGCCCCCTCTAGAATATTTCCTATAACCTTACTTGCAGTCATCCCAGTTGACAAAATCTCTTTCTCCATTCTTGCATTAGCATAGTTCTTAGAGTAATTTCTGATACTTTATGAATATAATATTCTATATGGTTATTATTCTCCTTAGGGATCTGCATCCAAAATCCCACTCTCTCTCTATTTCTTGAACTTACCTCCTGGTTAATCATCATCCATTTCCATTTTGAATTATGACCTTCTGCTTGTGTTATGTATATGAGGCTTAACTGTGTAGCTCTAAAATATCCAATGAAATCAGGTTATGCTAAACAACCTTGTTTTATTGGAAGGATCAAGTTCTCACTTAACTCTTGCTGCCTTCCCTGACAGATACATTCCTTCATCTCGATTAAGTACTGTCCACAACATCCCCTCTAGTTAATAAAAAATATGCCTGACCCATATATAAAAATTAAAGGAACTAAACACATTTTCATCACTTGTATCTTACTATAAATTTTCAAAAAAAAGAGCTTCCAGATTCTCAGTTTTTACACTATCTTTCATTTAGTCTCTTCCCATAGAGCCTTAGCTGCCGTAACAGAAGCCTTTTTAATCCATACTCTTAAATACTTCATGTTATGTCCCCATAAAAATGGATATTGCTAAAATCAATTTGTGTGTGACTATAGCCATGTTTTATCTTCATTAGCTTTGTATCTCGAAAAGACTTAAAATTGTATAAAAATGTTCCACAACACTGAGATGCCCTTTTCAGGATGTATCAGGTACAAAATAACATTGACAAATAAAGTCAACTTTTCTTGATTACCATAGCAGTTATATCCTTGCATTTCTAAGTTACTTATTTTCTTTGCCAATGGCTCTTAATATAAAGCAAATAAAGTGGAATGAGGACACCCCTGTCTGGTTCCTCTGCTCAAACACAATTTATCAGAGCGGAACCTTCCCACTTTAATTCTTCTCTCCAATCCTTCATATATCCCTATTTCTTCTTCTTCTTTCGGCTTTTCCCGGTTAGGGGTCGCCACAGCAGAACTCCGGTCCGCTAATGATTGGCAGTAGATTTTTACGGTGCCGAGGTGCCAGCCTGACGCCCAACCTTCAACGAAGTCACGCCCATTCACACGTCTTTCTAATGCTGCTCAACCACAGGGAGGACATGCAGACGCCACACAGAAGGCGCTCCAGCAGAGAATCGAATGGGAGAACCTCTTGCTGTGAGGCAATAACGCTACCGCTGCACCACCACGGCTTATCCTTCATATATCCTACTAATTAACCTTATTGTATCAGGGAATGCAAATGCTTCCATTGCCCTGCTCATAACATCCCAGCTTACTTTGTTGAATGCGTTCTCTGTATCAAGATCCACTAACAGCAGCAATATTTTCTTATATTCTGCTTCCCTCAGGATCATCATTGTTCTATTAATGTTGTCAAATGTTTTCCTCCCCTTCACAAAACCACACTGATCCATATCTATCAATTTTGGCAACACCTTTGCCATTGCTTAGCTAGTATTGTTATAAATGGTATAGTTACACAATTAAGCTGCTAGTTTCCTCATGCAACTTTAGAGTGAGAATTTTATGTCACTGTGAGTTTCACCACAATGTAGTGTATTGTGCGAGCCAGTGGTGCACTTTTCAGGGGGGTTTCCCATTTTCTTCACTGTTGTGTGACTGTAAACATAACTGAGGGATGCCACTGACATCAGGGGGTGCAGGGGGGGGGGGCTTTTTGTGTTTTTTACATTTTTATATTCAGAAGTCGTGTACCTAATACACTGGTGTATCCTTAAGGGATTGTCTGCATATGTCTCATGGGCCTCCACTACAGGAGGTTTGAGGTATTACACAGCACTCTAGTTGAGTCTTTCTTGGGAGTTTTTACTGAATAGTTTGTCTGTATACCATTTTTACCCTTTAGTGTATCTACATCTTTATCTAAAATTATATGTATGTATGTATCTATTTGTGTCCCCTACATTTTGTCAAATGAGGTTTCTTCAACGAATGCATAAGGGGTGGTTTAATGTCAATGGTATGTACAGATGAGTTGTGGAAATGTTGATGGTGTGCAATGTCAAGACAGGAAGTGAGTTAGAGTGTTTGTCTGCATGTATGTGAGTTATGGTTAGGGTCGGGGATGAGTGAAGGACAGATGTTGTATGTCTGTGTGAAGGTGTATTTTAGAGTTAAGGTCAGGGTTAGGTTAGGGGATAGATACAATGTTGCGTGTGCATTTGTGAATGATTGTGTGTCCCAGTGTGTCTTTTGCAGAAGCAGTGCTACGGAAAAGTTTTTATGAAGGTACAGTGTAGGGTTAGGGTTGAGGGAAAGAGCAGCATTAGGATTAGGGTTAGCACCCATGGACCATCTTAGTAATAGGAGCTAACCCTAATCTTAACGCTACCCCTTACAGTAGTAACTGGCTACTCCTAGAAAAGCCTTGAACTATCTCTTGTCAGTGGGCATTAGTCCAGTTGCATACCACTTCCACCTTCTTCACCTACAGCGTTACTGTCCCTTTGTTTATATCTTTTCCAAGTAATGAGCTTTCGACATCAACATTTTGCTATGCTGGGCATCAGTCCAACCTTACATAAGAAGTCCAAAATGGTCTTGACCTTTGCCAAGTGGCCTTCCCAGTCTATGAGAAGATCACAACTTTGACAAGGTAGGTTATGGAATATCTGATTTGCAGTTTAAGGACCTTGACCATTTTCCTCTGGAACTTCACTGGTGTTCCATGAAGTGCAAAGGAATAACCAGATAGTGAAAGTGGCCATAAAGTATGGACAGCACCATGTTGATCTTGGCTTTAGATTTACTTTTTCACCTGCCAGTTTCAGTATGGCCCTGGATTAAATTGACTCTGTCTCTAATTCTTAATCTAAATTCTTAACCTTCTTGCTTCTGGGTTATTAACAAGGTTTCACCTATTCAGGACACATTGTGGGAGCCTGGACTTTTACGAGGATTAACACATACTTAGGTGAGAGCTTTTTACTAACCCTTAGTGCCAGCAACTCAGCTTTACAGGCTGCAGTTTCACTTAAACATTCTACTAAAGCAACTAATTGTTCAGAAAACTTGGGGTCATACTGAAATACGCACTTTAAGTGGCTCTGGAATGTCCTTCAAAGTATACAAAAAAGAAGTTATGTTCTTACCATAATGTTCCATGTGAATTGTTCATCTCACCTTTGTTCTTACACACGGGTTCGGAGCCGATCCCTCGGCTCCGAGTCGGCCACATTCCAAGCTCTGCGTCTAAGAGAAGCTCGAGGCACAGTCCCTATCCCATGATCCCCTGCTGCTAACCCTCAGATCTAGTTTGCTAAGAAACCAGACAGCAAAACATACCTGCCTACACATGCATACGCACCAAAAATACCTATACACATATATACCTAAAAGTTAATGGCAGATACAGGCAAATATGTTATACCTGCCCGACTACGCATGCATACATAGACACAGGCAGTTCCAGAGAACCATGAGAAAGACAACCAGCCACGAGTCGTACCTGTTTCTCCAGAACACGGAGGGGGAAGGAGGGCGTGAATGTAAGAACAAAGGCGAGATGAACAACTCACATGGAACGTTATGGTAAGAACATAACTTCTTTATGTGAAGTTGTTCGATCTCGCCGTTTGTTCTTACACACGGGTAGCGTCCCCAGCACCCTAAACCCCGGGTGGCTCACGGGAGAACATTCCTGAGAACAGTGGAACCAAAGGAAGCCCTGTCCCTAGAGGCCCTGTCCACTTTGTAATGAGTAATAAAAGTATGAGGTTTGGCCCAGGTAGCCGCAGCACAAATGGTATCTATAGGTAAATGAGCCGCATGAGCCAGAGAAGTAGAAACAGCTCTAGTAGAATGAGCTTTAACTTTGAGGGGGGTAGGCTGATTGGAAGATGAATAAGCAAAGTTTATGCAGTCTGAAAGCCATTTGGATAGCGTGATTTTTGTAACTGCAAGTCCTTTCTTATTATCTGCATGAGACACAAATAGTTGGTCCGATTTCCTGAACTCTTTTGTTCTGTCCAGGTAAAATCTAAGTTGTCTGTGTACGTCCAATTTGTGAAGCATGTATTCCATCTTACTGGTATGGTTCCTGAAAAAGGTGGGAAGTTCTATGGACTGATTAAGATTCGATTCTGAGCAGACCTTTGGTAGAAAGGACGGATTAGTACGTAAGGTGACCCTGTCTGGATGAAATATCAGATACGGTGGTCTAACTGACAGTGCCTGCAGTTCCGAAACTCTGCGGGCTGAAGTGATTGCCACCAGAAATAGGGTTTTCCAAGAAAGATATTTCAGTGGGCATGACTAAGCAGGTTCAAACGGCGATAGCATGAGTTAGGATAGCATCAGGTTTAAATTCCTAGGAAAAACTGGACTTCGAATAGGTGGTCGGAAATAAGTTCCCTTCATGAAAGCCCTACAAAGTCTGCGTGACATAACTGTAGCGCCTCCTTCACCCACATGAAAATTAGATATGGCAGTCAGCTGTACCCTTATAGCGGATGTTGAAGCCCCCCGGTGAAAGACAGTAGATAGAAATTCTAGAATCATGTGAATATGAGCATCCAAGGGATCTATACCTTGTTTGGAGGCCCAACACGCAAAACGTTTCCACTTGCTCTTGTACAATTTTCTAGTGGAGGATTTGTGGGAAGAAATCAGAATATGTTGTACTGCTGGAGACAAAAGATCTGACCTGGCTAAGCTGGGAAGTGGAGCAGCCATGCTGTTAATTTGAAGGACGAGAGAGAGGGGTGAAGAACTCCTGACGAGTGGGTCAGCAGGTCTGGCACTGGGTCCAGAGTCCAAGGTTCCTCTATTTGGTGAGCTTGGAGGAAGGGGAACCAGATTTGTCGAGGCCAGAATGGTGCTATCAAGATGATCGTCCTTTCCAGACCTTTGGCTTTCTGCAGAAATTTTGGGATTAATGGAACAGGAGGGAAGGCATATAGGAGACCCGGGGGCCAATCGTGTACAAGTGCGTCCCTGGGGGCACCCCCCAGAGGGGGAAGTAGGGCGAAATAGCTTCTGCATTTGGCATTCAAGGGGGATGCAAAAAGGTCGCAAGGCTGGCCCCATCTGCGGAAAATCCTTTCCGCTACTTGATTTTTGAGGGACCACTTGTGAGGCAGCAGGATGGCTCTGCTCAACCTGTCCGCTATTACGCTGGACGCCCCCGGGATGTGCTTTGCTATGAGAAAGCGTCCGGTGGACACAGCCCATTGCTCGATCCTCAGGGCCTCTCTGCATAAGGGGTAAGACCTGGTTCCTCCTTGCTTGTTTATGTACCAGACCACTGACATGTTGTCTGTCTGAATTGCAACTGTTCCCGGAGGTAAGTAGCCGTGAAAGTGTTGCAGCGCTATGAACACTGCTCTTAACTCTAGGACACTGATGTGCAGATTGTACTCCATTTTCGACCACTCGCCTTGAACTGTTCTCCCCTGAAAAAGTCCCCCCCACCCTATCAGGGAAGCGTCCGTGGTCACTGTGGCTATGGGGGGAGGAAGAACTAACGGGCGGCCTATTGCAAGTTCATGACTGTTCATCCACCATTGAAGATCCCATTTGCAAGATTCCGTGAGCAGGATGTTGTGTGACAATGGTAGCTGTTGGTAAAACCAGTGTGTGAAGAGTAGCCACTGGAGGATCCTCATGTGCATTCTCCCTAGGGGGATGGCGATAAGGGCAGCTGCCATCATACCTAAAACGTTCATGACCTGTGCGGCTGGGACTCCTTTGTTTTCTAGAAGAATAGAAATCTGTTCTCTCAGGGCTGAGACTCTTGATTGGGAAAGTCTGATCAGGGATAAGGTAGTGTCTAATTCCACTCCTATGAATGATATATGCTGTGAGGGCGATAAGACAGATTTTTCGAAGTTCAGAGTTATGCCTAAATGGGAACAGAGATTGATTGTATAGTCCCTGGCTTGCAATAGGTGACGCCTGGTGGTGGCGGTAAGGAGCCAGTCGTCTAAGTATGGAAACACCCGGAATCCTAGTCATCTCAGGTGGGACGCCACTACTGCCATGCACTTGGTGAACACCCTGGGGGCTGAGGTGAGGCCAAAGGGCAGAGCTCAAAATTGAAAATGACTGGCTCCCAGCCGGAAGCGCAGATGATCTCTGGATGGCCTGGCCATTTTTATGTGGTAGTACGCATCCTTGAGATCTATAGAGCACATCCAATCTTTCGTTTGAAGAAACGGAAGGATCGATTGAAGCGTGACCATCAGGAATTTTTCCTTTTTCACGAAGGTATTAAGCTTGCTGAGGTCCAGTATTGGCCTCCAGTCCCCGGTTTTCTTTGGAACTAAAAAGAACCTTGAGTAGGTTCCGGATCCTATTTGGTCCGCCGGGACTGGCTGGATGACTCTTTTTTTCTAACAGCCTTTGAATTTCTATGGCTGCGTGATCCCGCAGAGTGGGTGGAACGTCTGGGAATCTTTTTTGGGTGGGAGGATTGTTTAAGAAAGGTATGTTGTATCCTCTGGTTATTATGCTTTTTACCCAGGAATCTGAAGTGAGGTTTAGCCAGGCCTCTGGGTATAAAGCCAAGCAACCCACGACCGCCTCCAGAGTAGGACAGTCAGGCCTCCTCTCAGGAGCGCTGTAAGGGCTTCCCGGGAACTCTATCCCTATCGCCCTGGTTCTGCGGACCCCCTCTGCTGCATGGGCGGCGTCTTCCATTCCTTCCCCTTCCTCTGCCTCATTTTTCCGCCTCTTTGCCCTTTGGGGTGTGGTCTAGACATGGAGGAAAAACGGACCCTTACAGCAGACAGGGTCTTTCCTTCCTGCTCGCACCTAGTGAGTGTCTCCTTCACTTTGGGCCCAAACAAGGAGGAGCCATCAAAAGGGGCATTAGTAAAGGAAGACTTGAAGGCTTCTGCAAAGGAGCATAGGCGCATCCAGGATTGTCTTCTCAAAGCAATCGCTGAAGCTGCAGCCCTACTCGATCCTTCGGCTGCATAGAAAATGAGCCGCATGGATGATTTGACGATAGAGTTTAGGGTATTGAGCTGTGCTGTCACCTTGTCTGAGACCGCAGCATCTCTGGTACCCTGAAGAGTATCTCCCAACTCCTTGAGGAGATCTCTCTGAAGATGGGTAAAATGAGTGAGGTAGTTCAGCGATCACATGGAAAAAGTTGCTGAACTAAAAATGCGCTTCCCGTACCTGTCCATCGTCCTGGAATCCTTGTTAGGAGGATGAAGAGAGGAAGATGCTTCAGACATTTCTTTCTTGGTGGCCGCCGCCACCACCATAGCATCAACTGGGACTCCCTTGGTGAGGTACACCTTATCCTGGGGGGCAGTGATGTACTTATTGGGCCTCCGAGGGACTGGTTCCAATGGGTCAGGGGACTCCCATGCCCTTCGAGCTATTAAATCCATTAACTCGTCGAAGGGCGGAGTTACCCAGGAGGTGGAAGGTTGAGCCTCAAAAGCCTTCAGTAACACCAACTTGATTCAGTGGGGGCAAGGGACTGCCAGTCACCCCTCTGAGAATTTCAAGGATGTCGGCGAATGAGACATCCTTGGAGGAGAACCGTGGGGACCCCTCTGACTCATCCAAGTCGGTATCCGATGTCAATGATTCCTGTAGGGAATCAAGGTGCCTCCTCTTGCACAATCTCTTCCTCGGGACATCATCAGAGGGGACATCTGGTGAAGCTTCCGAGGAGCAGGGCTCATCTTCTGGGGTTGACTGAGGCTTTGGGTCTCTACGGTTGGTGGGAACCAGTGGTGCAGAGACAGAACATGGACCTATCGGGGAGGGAGAAGAAGAATCTGACGATGTGAAAGTCTTACCAGACAAGACCTTCCTCATGGCCTCAAAGGCACCGGAGCCCCGGGCCGAGGGTTCCACCGGCTCCGAAGAAGATGGTAGTCTTCCCGGGCCTGGAACCACAGGCTCAGATCCAGAGGACGGAGCCGAACTAATCTGCGCTGAGGCACCGAGGGGAAGAGTCGGAACCGAAACTTCCGTTCGACTCTCCCCCCCAGAACCGAGGAGAGATTGTAGGCTCCGAGACCCCTCGATGGGTACCGAGGGTGTCGAGGTCAGTGGAGCCGAAAGCACTAAAAAAGGCTTCGGCCCCGGGGGATCAATGATCATCAGATCCTCGACTCCTGGCTCCGATGACTCGACGGGTCTCGAAGGAGGATCAACAGATGGGACAGGAAGGGCCTCAAGCTTCGAAACCAACTGGGACGAAACCGCAATCAGTTTGGATAAGGCCGTGTTCTCCATCAGTTTCTGCACCACTCGATCCACATCGGTGTCAGACAGTCTGGAGGAACGGGTCGAAGGAGCCGAAGAGGTCACCGAGTGAAGGATCGATGAAGGGGTTACCTCTGACACTGGCTCCAAGACCTGGACCTCGATTCGAGGCAGCATATCAGTGCTCAGCACCAAGGTCTGTGGAGCCAGCAACCGAATCTTAGAAGAGGTACTCGGAGCCGATGACCTGGGCTTCGATACCTTCGAAGACTTCGATCCCTTCGAAGACTTCGATGACTGGTCTGCCTTTTCCAATGCCTCCTGAAACTCCGGCTTCAGGAGACCTCTCAACCAGTTTCCTGAGTCTCTCCATCATCACTCTGCCACTAAACGAGTGGCAGATGGAGCAATCCTCCTGAAGATGGAGAGGACCCAGACAGTAGATGCAGGAAACATGGTTATCAGTTATGGACATTTTCTGTCCACACTGGCAACGTTTAAAACCAGATTTGGCTTTTTCCGACATTTTAAGCACAAAAATGTAAGTACAACTATATGTATAAAACTACACGGAACTACCACTAATACACACAGCTTGTATAATAACTACTGGTTAACTGGAGAAAAGGGAATTACCAGTAAAAAATCTGACATTGCCCTGACAGAAAAAAGGAAAATGGCCGAAGGCCTAGGAGCAGCCGCTCCCACAGCAAGCTAACACTAATTTAAAACAACACACACACACACCAACACTACACTAATACTAATACTATGCTAATTCTAATAATAAACTTCAACAATGCTAACTATTTTAGGCAAGATATATAGATATATATATATATATATATATATATATATATATATATATATATATAAATATGAAAAATATAAAGGATACTGGCCCGAGCTCTCACTCGACGAGACCTGTTGCAGCAGCAAACTAGATCTGAGGGTTAGCAGCAGGGGATCATGGGATAGGGACTGTGCCTCGAGCTTCTCTTAGACGCAGAGCTTGGAATGTGGCCGACTCAGAGCCGAGGGATCGGCTCCGAACCCGTGTGTAAGAACAAACGGCGAGATCGAACAACTTCACATGCTAAAGTTTCCAAAAATGTTCATTAAAATGTTTACAGTAAGTTTTAACTACAGCGAAAATATGAATAAAATAAGCCATTTGTGACCTTACTGGTCTTCCCACTGAAAATGTCCACTTATGATACTTAATGTCCTTTGCATCAGTGAGGTCCCCACTTTTGCCAAAGTTTATTTCTTTGGCTTTGTACAGTCATGGGCATCACTGTCTCCTAGATCCATAAAGGTTTCATGTGGGTCTCCAGTCAACTGTGATGACAATGTTCTGGCCAGTACAGCTGGGGGCAAGGCTTTTCTAGTTAGACACTGATTAGAAGCCACAAGGCAAACCTCCACTTTGTATTCATCTCCCATCTTCCTCAGAAGTGCACTGGGTTTTGTTGTATGCAGTGAAGAAGATCATTGAACCTATGTATATTGAGGTTGGTACTTCTTTATTACATGTTAACTAAGGGCTAGTCAGTAGCTGTAACAGTTTTTACTAGGGACTCATATTTTTTGACCATTTTAGATATCAACGCTTGTGCTAGTATACACACAACATACACAGTAGCTACAGCATATACAGACTTGAAGATAATTCTTTGTTAACCATTTTGCGGTCCACAAATTCCTCACAGTGATGCAAAGAATTTTTTTTTATCAGTCTTTCATCAACATCCTTTACTTTTGCCATAACCGCACCTTCCTGCACAGGCACACGGTTAAACACAGTGATCCAAACAACTTGTTCATATACAGCACCCAGATGATTACAAAAAAAAAAAAAAAAAAACTTGGGCATTAGTCCTGACAATTAACAGCCCCCTCATTAAACAGTAATTGGTCACAGCTGGGGAAATTACTCAACTACATTGTAGGCAGCCAGGACTTTTTATAGGTTAAAGTCTGTAGAAAAGATAACTATTTTTTTTTTTTTTTTTTTGCCCACAGTCTCCACCAATTTGACAAAGTCAGGCTAGTATTAGTAATGAAAACAGATCCTTGAACCAATTATTAGGGTTAATGTTAGTCTTATTTTACAAAAATCAACAGAAAAGAAGAAACTCTGCTTATAGACCTGGGGAAGATGTAAATCAAAACAAGGCACGCAGTTAACATTGACTGTTAGCTCTGATTCAAGCCTCCAGCTTGTTCTACAATGCAATTTAGAACAAATAATATTTAGAAGAAGTCATCAAGTTTCCCAGTTCAGCAATTTTTCTAGCTTCGTCAGAGTTGTATACTACAATCCGCGGTGGTACAGCGGTATCGTTGTTACCTCACAGCAAGAGGTTCTCCTGTTCGATTCTCGGCTGGAGTGCCTTCTGTGTGGAGTCTGCATGTCCTCCCCGCGGTCAAGTAGCCTCCAAAAGACATGTGTGAATGGGCGTGCCTTCGCTGAAGGTTGGGCATCGGGCTGGCAACTCGGCACCATAAAAAAATCGACTGCCAATCATTAGCAGACCGGAGTTCCGCTGTGGCGACCCCTAACCGGAAAAGCCGAAAAGACAAAAGTCAGAGTTGTATACTAGCACTCTGTAGAAACACTTCTTTCCAGTAACTCTAGGTTTATGATAACTATAGACTTTTTTCTATAACTTACACTACTCCTTGTCAAACTACTCAGGGATTAAAGAACCAAATGGCCCCTCATTAAGCAGTGATATAGTCATAGTTGAGGAAAATTACTCAGATAAACTATAGGCAGCCAAGATACTTTTACATTTTCTTTTGTAGGTGGATCATTATGTGGGCATGCACTTTTCTGACTAGAAGTAAAGGAGAGGAGTGATTGAAGCTTAAAAAATATATAAATGTGATTGTAAGATAAAATAGGAAACAAAGGTGAAACTTAAGCTGAGGATAGTAAGATGAAGGTTTGTAACGGACAATAGCACTCATCATGATTACGTTCAATAAAGATCTGTAAAAAGAGCCTTCTTTGCTGAAGAGTTTTCTTTAAACCTAGTGCTCTAAAAGCTTGCACTCTTCATTCAAAATTGAACATCTGATCATTTTTTATACCACCTACTATAGTTTGACATATCCTACTTCCACGTTTGCATTTCACCTGGAGGACTACCACGGTATCCCACCAGGTTTGACTGCTAACCCTGGGTTTCCACAGTCCAGGTGACTATCTCCTGGTGTGTGGGTGTGTGGGTGTGATATATATATATATATATATGGATTCACTTTATAATCCCGAAATTCTGAAAGACCGAATTTCAGAATATCGAGATCATAAAGCCGAAACACCACAATACCGACTGCCCATAATCACGAAATTCAAAATCCCGACACTTACATACACACACTCACATATACACAACTGCCTCCCACACACAAACAAAACTTTTAGTTATGTACTTACCATAACTTTAGATGTATGGGATCCATCTCGCCTACATTCTCTACAGATGGGTTCGGAGCCGATCCTCGGCTCCATTCATTTATATACAATAGAACGCAGTCTCTTATTGGCCGAGTTACCTCATATCCCAGGATGCACCACTACCACTTCCCCAGATCTTGTTTGTCCGCACTCATGCTGATAGAAACATACTATTATTATAACATTCTCAGGTCTTTCAAGAGAGGAAGAAGTTCAATTTCGGATCGTCCGGTCTCTCCTGGTCTGAGGCAGGGGAAGGAGGGTGGGTTATTAGGAATGTGGCGAGATGGATCCCATACATCTAAAGTTATGAGTACATAACTAAAAGATGTCTATCTAGCCTACATTCGCTACAGATGGGACAGCGTCCCTAGCACCTAATTGGCGGGTGGCTCACTGGAAAACACTCCTGAGAACTGTGGAACCGAAGGAAGCTCGACCCCTGGATGCCACATCTAATTTGGAGTGAGAAACAAAGGTGTGTGAAGATGTCCCGGGGCAGCGCTGGGAAATGTCACCAATAGAGAGCTTGGAATGAAAAGCTGCGGTGGCCATAGCCCTGGTAGAATGAGCTTTCACTGGAGCTATAAGTTCCTTATTTGAGATGAGATAAACATGATTGATGCAGTCCCTGATCCACTTGGCAATAGTGACTTTTGTGACGGCTTTGCCTAATCTATTATCCGAAAAGGACACAAACAGTTGATCTGATTTTCGTGCTTTGTGTGTCCTATCCAAATAGAAACGTAATTGTCTGTGCACATCCAAGCAGTGAAAAGTATATTCAGCTCTATTCGAATACCTGGGGAAGAAGACCGGTAGCTCTAGTGATTGTTGTAGACAAAAGTTAGAACAAACCTTTGGTATAAAAGATGGGTTTGGTCTAAGAGATACTCTATCCTTGTGAAATACCAAGTATGGTGGTTTAACACATAGGGCTTGAAGTTCTGAAACTCGTCTGGCTGAAGTAATAGCAACTAGAAAGGCAGTCTTCCAAGAAAGGAATTTTAGATCACAGGTTGCTGCCGGCTCAAAGGGGGATGAGGTTAATGCACCTAATACCACGTTAAGGTCCCATGGAGGTGCAGGTTGAAATATAGGGGGTCATAGAAGCCAAGCTCCTTTAATAAAGGCTTTGCACAACTTGTTGCTCATTAAAGGAGGTTGCACACTTTCATGAAAATTGGAAATAGCTGCCAATTGTACTTTGATGGTAGACACTGAGCAACCTTGGTTGAATAGGGAAGCTAAAAACTTCAGTACCTCTGATACCGAGGCTGTCATCGGGTCTAATCCTCGGAGTTGGGCCCAAATAGCAAACCTCTTCCATTTATTGCTATATATCTTTTTAGAAGTCTTGTGGGCGAAGACAAGATGTGCATGACTTCAGGGGCAAAAGTATGGCTCCTAACTATGGTTGGAAGAGGAGTAGCCAGGCTGCCAACTTCAATGAATGGAGGGACTGATGGAGCTGTCCTGACTGATGAGTCAAAGGTCGGAACTTGGTCCAGGAACCAAGGACCCTCAATGCATATCTGTGAAGAAAGGGGAACCAGACTTGTCGAGGCCAGTATGGGGCGATTAATATCATTTGCTTCTCAAGCGAAGCAAGCTTCTGAATCACCTTGGGGAGAAGGGGAACCGGTGGAAAGGCATATAGCAGACCAGAGGTGGACTAGGCGTGGGAATCTCCCGGAACTGGGGTCAGAGTGAAGAAGTGTTGGCATTTCGTTGAGGGACTTGCGAAGAGATAGGAACTCCCCATCTTGTGAATATCTGCGTTATCACTCTGTTGTTCAAGGACCACTCGTGAGGTGAGAGAATAGTTCTGCTCAGTCTGTCGGCTATCACGTTGGATTTCCCGGAATGCGTTGCCACTAGGAAGCGCTTGGTAGCTCAATCCCATACTTTCATGGCTCTCTGCAAAGGGGTAGGACCTGGTTCCTCCTTGCTTGTTTAAGTACCAGACTACCGACATGTTGTCGGATTGAATGGCAATCGTACCCTGGGGGAGGTGATCGTGCAGTGCTTACAGCTAAAAGCACCGCCCTCATCTCCAGGATATTGATATGGAGAAGACTCTGCAGTGCCGCGCCGAGTGCCTTGGACCGACCTGTCCAGATGATGTCCCCCCCCTGTCTGGGAGGCGTCCGTAGTCAGCGTGGCAGAGGGAGTGGGAGAAGGGTAAGCCCTAGATTCAGGTTGGAGGATAGAAGCCACCAACGAAGATCCTGTTTGCGTGTCTGTGATCAGTATGTGGTGACTGAGGGAAGGTCTTGATAAGACCACTGGACTGATAGGAGCCACTGAAGTATCCTCATGTGCAACCTTGCCAAGGGGACCAGAAGAATGGTGGTTGCCATGGAGCCCAACAGCTGTAGGACCATTCTTGCTGGAGCACGACGTTTGAGGAGCAGAGCCTGAACCTGAAGCTGGAGCGTCGCTATTCTTTCCGTAGGGAGATAGACTCGCATCTGCCTTGAATCTATTTCTGCACCAATAAACAGAATACGCTGAGATGGTTGCAATACAGATTTTGACCAATTGAAGGTGATTCCTAAGGAGTTGCCTAGTATGATAGTGGCTGCTAGGTTCTCCGAAAGTAGATGCCTGGAGGTGGCAGTTAGGAGCCAGTCGTCTAGGTATGGAAACACCTGGAATCCTAGACTTCTCAAGTGAGCAGTCACCACCGCCAAACATTTGGTGAACACCCTGGGGGCTGTGGTGAGACCAAAGGGCAGTGCTCGGAACTGAAAATGACTGTCTCCTAGGCTGAAGTGTAAGTGTCTCCTCGACGCCTGATCTATCAGGATGTGATAGTAGGCGTCTTTGAGATCTATGGAGCACATCCAAACACCTTTCTCCAAAAGCGGGAGAATGGATTGCAAAGTGACCATCCGGAATTTGGACTTTTTTACAAATCGGTTTAATTTGCTGAGATCCAAAATGGGTCTCAAGTCCCCGGTCTTTTTTGGCACCAAAAAGAATCTTGAGCAAGTCCCTAATCCGGCCTGGTCTGCGGGGACAGGTTGGATGACCCCTTTTTGAAGCAGCTTTGATACTTCGTTGGCTGCATGATCCCGTTGACTGGGTGGTGGGTCCGGGATTCTTTGGACTGGTGGAGGAGGTTGAACAAAGGGGATGGTATAACCTCCGGCGATGATTCGAAGCACCCATTGGTCCTGAGTAATATTTTCCCAGGCCTTTAGGTGCTTCGAAAAGCGACCCCCGACTGGCTCCAGAGCTGCACAGTCGGGTACTCTTTCAGGGGTGCTGGAAGGAGGAGTAGCCACGAAAGGACTCGCCGTCTCCAGTGTTGCGGGGGCCTCCGCCGCCTCTGGGACGGCATCTCCCTGAAAAATTTCCCCTTCCTCTGCCTCTAGGAGGGGAATCGCTCTGCTGCGACAAGTAAGGCTTTTGAGATTTGCGGAACCACATTTTCCCTCCTCTTCGAGCCTTGGGATAAGGTCTGAAGGGAATGGAAAACCGGGCTCCTACGGCAGTTAAAGTCTTACCCTCCTGTTCGTCAATGTGTCCTTCACCTTGGGTCCAAACAGTGAGGACCCATCAAAGGGAGTAGGCAAAGGAAGACTTAAAGGCCTCCAAAGTGACACAGGCGTAGCCAGGCTTGTCTCCGTAGAGCAACACCTGTTCCCGCCCTACTGGCTCCTTCGGCTGCATAAGAAATGAGCCTCATGGGCCGAGTTAGATAATGAAGATAGGGTAGCCAACTGGGAGTTAACCGTCTGGGTCAACTGCTCAGGTAAGTTACCAGAGAGGGTATCCAGCTCCTTGATCAGATCCCTCTGTAGTCTGGTGAAATGTGTCAGGTAATTCAGAGACCTTAACGTAAAGGCAGCTGAAGAAAGGGTACGCGCTAAGATGCGCCCGATCCATGCTCCTAGACTCTTTATTAGGAGGATGGGCCGGATGTCAAGCCTCTGCCACATCTTGTTGGGTGGCAGATGCCACCACCATAGCATCTACAGCCACGCCTTTAGATAAAAAGTCCTTGTCGGGGCGAGAGGAACTTATTGGGGCGAGCTGGCACGGTTCCACAGAATCCGGTGTTCCCATCGCCGATGAGATCAAATCCAGAAGCTCATCAAGGCGGGGAGACACCCAGGAGGCGGAGGCTGAGCGAAGGCCTTGAGGAAAACCGACTCCTCAGCAGAAGGGGTTTGGACTGCCAGTCGCCTCGTTGTTTGAGGATCTCCAGGATGTCCGCAAAGGAGACATCTTCCGAGGGCGACTTTGGGGACCCCTCCGCATCATCGAGGTCGGTATCCGGTGAGAGACTCATCAGAGTCGGCGTGTTTCCTCTTACATTGTTTCTTCCTGGGAGGTTCCTCCAGCGTGTCGGAGGGACCTCCAGGAAGAAGGAACCCAATGGGGGTAACCTCAGGCCCAGGGCTCCGCTGTCGAGACAGGGGATTGCAGAGCCAGTCTCCATGCCCAGGAAGGTGGTGGTGAAAAGGTCGAAGTGGCCACAGAGGATTTGGCCAAGGCACTTATCATGGCATCAAGGCTGGACCCCCAGAGTCCTGGGAAAGTCCAGCCCGAGACCACAACAGCAGTCGGAGCCCCGCCGATGCACTGAGAGGAGGCTCGGAACCGAAAGGATCGGGCCGGCGTCCCCGGGCCGACAGAGGAGGTCCGCATACGAACCCGACCCGAGAGACGGGGTTGAAGTTAGGGTCGGAACCCACCCAATAATCTCCACCGGTTCCACCAACACCGACTCCAACGGCGCCGAGGCTGTTGGAGGAGAAATCAATGTAGCAGGATGGGAGATCGGCTCCAGAGCCGACTGGGCTGGAGCCGAGATCAACTTTGCGAAGACTGGAGACTGAAAGAGCCTCTGAAGCACCCTAAGTCCGAATCGGACATCCTCGATGACCGAGAAGAGACCGACCGGGTCCGAGTCGACTTCTCCACCAGTTCCGAAAGACTGGGGACCGGCTCCGTAATGGTTCGAGAAGTATCGGCGCCGAGGGAGACTCCACTACAACTGCAATTTCCCTCGGAGCCGATGTGGACTTGGCACCGAAGGGAAGTGTCTGAGCGGGCAACCCCCAGCGGCGCCGAAGGCAGTGGAGCCGATGAAGGTGACACGCCTCGGCCTGAGCTCTCGACTCCGAAACCAGTCGAGGCTGGAGACATCGAGGCAGACCGTTCCGCCCTCGGCTCCGAAGTCCGTGGAGCCGGAGAAGCCTGCCGAGACTTTTTGCTGCGGATCCGGCGGGCTGGTCGGAGCGAAGATTTTCTTCTTCCCAGAAGGTGAAGAAGAAGAGGAAGATAGGGCTTCCTCAAAGGAAGGGGCAATAAACCCTTTCAAGATCAACTTATTTTTCCTCTCTTGGAGGGAGGAAAAGCGTGGCAAACGCTACAGGACTCCTGAAGATGCTTGGAACCTAAACAATAAACACATAAGGAATGGTCATCTGTTATAGACATTTTGTAATTACATTTAATACATTTTTTAAAACCTGATGGTCTATGTTCTTTAGACATGGTTCTAAAAACACTAAACACCGACTACAAGAAAAAAACAAGTTAGCACAGACAACCTAGACTCTAACTTAAACGCCTCTAACTTAAACGGGACCGTTAGGGTAGGGCTAGGCCCCTCTAACTTAAACGGGACCGTTAACTAACAAACAAACACAATTTACCACAAAAAATATATCAAAACCAATCACACAACAACAATAGCTGTTAAAACAGCTTTTGGGTAGGTTTTTACCAAAATTCAGACAGAAAAAATTTTCTGACTAAAGGTACTTAGCTCAGCCAAGTCCGAGACCACGTCTATGCTGGAAAGCGGCAAACGAGATCTGGGGAAGTGGTAGTGGTGCATCCTGGGATATGAGGTAACTCAGCCAATAAGAAACTGCGTTCTATTGTATGAGCCGAGGATCGGCTCCGAACCCATCTGTAGAAAATGTAGGCGAGATAGGATCACATTACATCTAACCTAGTACTGGAAACAAGTGTAGTATCAAACGCTTAGAACCATCCAAAATTGCAGCAATACTGTAGAATACCAAACGAAACACACTAATAACGCTTGTAAAGGATAAATCTTTTATTTGGAGACAGAAAATGGGACACCCACGCTTCATCAGATGTTTTATTGAAAGTGCCTTCTCAGTTTAAATACTTGTTGGGAAGGCGGGAAAATGCTCATTAACAATTAATTAGTTAATACACAGATCAAAACGGGCTCACGTCACTATTTAAAGAAGTACATCTAGGCTAAAACAGAGCCAAAGATAATAATCATAGTCCATCTTTCTTGCATTTTGTTGAAACAACAACAATAAAAAACACATACTAAAACGCCTATTGATGTATTGCTTTAGCACATATTGTTTTAAACTCACGTGATTTTAATTCCTTAGAATGAGACTATCTTTTCTTTCAGCTATACTACAAGTGTATAAAACACCTTAGTGAAAATTTAGATGAAAGAAACTGAAGTCATATTCATAAATGTAACGTATTAAACATGATTATAATGATTAATAAAAACACATAAAACAATAAAATTCATACCCCCAAATGCCTAATTATTTAAATGTATCATAAATGTGTATGTATATGATATAATATGATATATTCGTCCACCAGACACTTCAATCAACAATAGAAACACATATTTATCTCATAATGTCATATTTATAAAAATAATAATGAACAAAATAAGACAAATCACTATGTATGACATATCTGTGGTGCTTAGAAAAGCATCCATAAGCACCAATATGTCATCATATTAATTCATATTAATATATAAAAACAATTATTAAAAAATATATATCAAATGTTATTACTTAAATGAATTAATTAAAATTTCCTTCAGTATTGTGTCATTCATACACTCAAAAAGCCTTAAAACTATGACTAGATGAAATAAGATACAAAAGATAATAATACAAAAGGAACTTGTTAATATTAATCTTATGTTATCTAAATTGGATAAATAAATAAATAAATAAAGTGAATGAACTTGATAACTAATAACTATTATGTATACTGAAAAATATATACCACAAAATAGATAGTATATACCTGGGTATATATATATTGATCAAAAAACTACACCTAAAAGACAACTTCTGTCTCTATCTAGGGTATATATATATATGTTCTATCTATGAAACTGATTTATTTCTCCATGGAGCCTATATATATCTATAATCATGGCTTTTGAAGTAAAAGCCAATGGATAAAACTGATGCTTAATACGTATCTGAAGAGCTATGGTCACCCACGAATATATCAAATAAATACTGCATGCATCCTACTTATCCATTGGATACCAAAGCTGGTTTAATTGACACTTGATTATTAATGCCTGGCTCTAGGTGTGCAGCCAGCCTTAGGATCCAATTAAGTTCCGCAAGTGCAAGTTGATTCTCCTTGTCTCCACCTCTAGGGTCCTGTTCAACTATTTGTAGGACTCTAAAACAGAATGTGTGTGTTGGAAACTCTATAGTATGTCTAGCTAGAGCATTCGTTTCCTTAGACTTACGTATGTCGTATAGATGGTTATAGATACGCTCATGGAGTTTCCTCTTTGTAAGTCCTATATAGAATGCCTTGCATTTGTTACAATTTGCAAGATATATCACATTAGAAGTATTGCAATTTGCCCAAAAACATGGTCTGAAAACATATTCGCTGGTAGGATGATGGAAATACTGTTCTTTTGTGATGTAGCTACATCTTTTACAGTCATAGCAAGGATAGGTACCTAACTTTCTGGCCATGCTGAAGTTTTGTGTTTGATTAGTGTGTGGCTCACCGAGGTTTGTATCATGACATAATAATCTCTTGAGATTTTTGCTGTTTCTATATACAAACCTCGGGTATCTACCTATAATGCATTTAGTTTGAGAATCTGTAGCTAAAATATGCCAATTATTGCTGACAACTTGTTGTATTTTATTAATGTCACTAGTATAACTAATAACAAAATTAACTTGGTTGTTTCTACCCTCATTGTTCTTATAGCTTATAAAGCTGTCTTTTCTATGCCTCAAAGTGGAGTGAGGTTTCTCCACTTGTGCTGCTTGATCCAGGACTTCAGATCTGATAGTCTTAACCATGGAGGGATTGTATCCTCGATTCACGAACAATTCCTCCATGTATTGTGCTTCCTTGTCTAGATCTTCAGGTCTATTACACAATCTATGAATCCTGGTAAATTGACTTTTAACAATAGCTTGAAAAGTATGTCGTGGATGCATACTATTAAAGCTAAGCATGGAATTCTTCCATGTGAGTTTTCTATATAGCGTTGTGTCTATTTTGCCTTCTTGATTTAATCTTAATGTGACATCTAGGAAATTGATTTCTATGTCAGAAACTTCTTGCGTAAATCTTAGAAATGTGGTAGTGGTATTTAAGAACCGCATGAAAGACTCAAAAGAAGACCGTGTGCCTTCCCAAATGACAATCACATCATCTACAAAACGCCTGTAGAATTTAATATATCTAAAATCCTCATGTGTAAACAGATAGAGTTTCTCCCACCATAAAACTACCAAATTGGCGTAGGTGTTAGCGCAGGGGGTGCCCATGGCTACCCCCCACTTTTGTAAATATGTTGAGTCACCAAACATGAAAACATTATTATATAACACCAAATCCAGTAGCTGGTCTATGAGTATAACTCTATCTTTTGAAAAATTTGTTTCTTGTGATAAAAGTTCATTTATGTATTGCATTCCTATATCATTAGGTATAGATGTAAAAAGATCTCTAACATCCATGGTAATTAAAAGGTATTTTTGTGTACAATCTAGGGTTAAATCTTTTATGTCTTCCAAAAGATTATAAGTATCCTTAAGTATGGTAAGTGATTGTTCCACTACTGGTCTCAAAATCTTTTCTATCATCTTAGAGACATGTGCAGTTATCCATTTGTCCCCCGAGACTATGGGTCTCAGAGGGACAGGGTATCTACCTTTATGTACCTTGGGTATACCTTTTATAATGGGAACAGTGGGATGTTCTATATAAAGGAACTCATAAGTTTCCTGGCTGATCTGTCGACACATGAGGAGATCATACAAAGCGTCCTTAACTGTCTTGATGATGTTTGCTACTTCCTTAAGGGTGATGGAACTATAAGTGTCAATATGAGATAGCATTCGATTCATGCTGTCATTATATTCCTGACTGTCTAATACCACTACTCCCCCTCCCTTGTCTGCTGGTTTGATTACTATCTGTGTGTTTCGTTTGAGCTCTTTAAGCGAGCGATATTCCTGTGGTGTAAAATTGTGATATCTCCCTTTCTTGTTTACCTTACTGAAAGCCATATAATACTGATTTTCACATGCCCTAAGAAAACATTCTACGTGTAATGGTGTAACAGGAGTAAATATACTTGATTTCTTAAATACTACTGCTTCTGGTTCATGTGTTACATCATTTTTAAATAGCAATTTCAGCGAAAGCTTTCTACAAAACAATCTTAAGTCAAGCAACGTACCAGTTAGAGTGGCCGGCGTGGCCGGTATAAAGCTCAGCCCTCTGTTTAATATTTGTATTGTAGTCCAATCCAAAGTAACACCAGACAGATTGAACAATAACTCAGAAGTCAATATTTGTTCCTCCTGTTCACTCCTGGTGATTCCGCTGAGTTCTTTCTCTTCCGTGAACCTCTGCTGTAGGATCGTCCCCTCTGCATATGGGGGACAGATCGTTTCTGATAAGGTAAAAAATTAACCAGAGACGGTAAAGCAGTAGAAGTGTTCTTAGGTTTAGCTCCCGTGGACGTTGAAAAGGTATGCTGCACAAGGGCCTCCTGGTTCGGGGGAGGTGTGTCAGTTTGTCCCATTTCATTCGTGACGCGTTCTATAGGTGATGTGACTTCCGCTTCCCTAGTTGTCATGGAGGCAGGCGTTGATGGTAACGCTGATGCTACAATATGTTTAAAGGTAGATTTTTTTGCTGATTGAACAGTAACAGCTTCTGATTGTGATACCAAATTTTCCTGGTTGGAAGCCTGATGTCTGGGCCAAAGGAAAACTTGGCCCTTTTGAAAATCCTGATAATCACGCAATAACTTCTTTTGCTTAGTGATCCTTAATCTATCACTAAAGCTACTAATTTGAGACAACGTATAATTTATTTTGCTTGTGCAATATTCTGAGGTGAAACGTTCAGTTAGTTGTTGATACAATTTGTCAGTCTCGCTCCTTAGCTGAGTTTCTAAGGGCAAGAAATAATCCAGCATAAGCTGTGCATATTTAAATCCCTGTTCTATATTTAAGTCCTGCCAGCGTTTAAGTAATTCAGGGTGCGAGTCCCCATAGGTGGGCATACAGAACACCCGCATGCCCCTGGGGACCACCCTGAAATGGATGCATGCTTCTAGATGTAGCCGTTGCCAGGCATATCTCTGTAGCTGGTAAAGACTATCTTCAACTGTTCTTAAAGAAGAATGAAATTCCATAAGATTCTCACCATTAGTTGTGGAGACGCCAGGTCTGGCTTCTCCTATAAAGTCCAGAGACAATAAAGGGTTGTCTTGTAGATGTGTTAGTCCATTCCATAAAAATGAGGCATCCCTCGGCTCCGGATCCTGGTGAGTGATGGACTCCATAGCGTGCTGGATAGCAAACACCAAAAAACCAAGAAAAATACACCGATGATAGGTAGCTATCCTGCTGAATGATACCACACCAAAAAGGCAAAGCTAAGTACTGGAAACAAGTGTAGTATCAAACGCTTAGAACCATCCAAAATTGCAGCAATACTGTAGAATACCAAACGAAACACACTAATAACGCTTGTAAAGGATAAATCTTTTATTTGGAGACAGAAAATGAGCGCTTTCGCGTGGACACCCACGCTTCATCAGATGTTTTATTGAAAGTGCCTTCTCAGTTTAAATACTTGTTGGGAAGGCGGGAAAATGCTCATTAACAATTAATTAGTTAATACACAGATCAAAACGGGCTCACGTCACTATTTAAAGAAGTACATCTAGGCTAAAACAGAGCCAAAGATAATAATCATAGTCCATCTTTCTTGCATTTTGTTGAAACAACAACAATAAAAAACACATACTAAAACGCCTATTGATGTATTGCTTTAGCACATATTGTTTTAAACTCACGTGATTTTAATTCCTTAGAATGAGACTATCTTTTCTTTCAGCTATACTACAAGTGTATAAAACACCTTTACATCTAACCTACTTAAATATTCCAACTCCGAGACTGCACAATCACACACACAAAGGCAATTCACACCCACACATTTCACAGCCCCATGCACACACACATCACAACCAAAACACACACTAATATACACTACAGCACATAATCTACGCACTCATACAAATTTACCTGCACTTACATCCATTCATACAGCGCAACACCAGAAGCTCCGAACCCGACACTTGCATACACACACTCACATAGACACAACTGCCTCCCACACACAAACAAAACTAACCTACTTAAATATTCTAACTCCGGGACCGCACAATCACACACACACAAAGGCAATTCACACCCACATATTTCACAGCCCCATGCACACATACATCACAACCAAAACACACACTAACATACACTACAGCACATAATCTACACACTCATACAAATTTACCTGCACTTACATCCATTCATACACTGCCACACCAGCAGCTCCGAACGGTATTTTGAATTTCGGCTTCTGGTGTTTTGATCTGGGCATTCGGTATTCTAATCTCGGTATTCTGAAATTCGGTATTTCAGAATATCGAGATTATGAAGTGAACCCATATATATATATATATATAGATATATATATATATATATATATATATATATGGGTCTATTTTCATTCCTCATACTGCAAATAACCGACAACACTCAGCTGAAACCTCATTATTACAAAAGTTTGACTAAGTCTGTTTAATCAGCGTAGTTATTGTTTTGCTGGTAGTGGGAGAAGTAAACGTATACAGCCTTTATGCAACCTCTTGTACATCGTACATTTCTAACACATGATGGATTTGACGATAGTGTCAGCAATCTTCAGCATATGGTATGTTATTTTTACACCACTCATACCTTTCAAATGGAGATCACACTACTGTAAAGATAGGGAAATCTAACTTTGCTGTCACTGTAGTGCGATCCTTGAGTTGGTATATATAATTTCCCGGGGTGTGGGGGATCTTTCATTTGGTACATATAATTTCTGGGGGAGTGAGGGGTGCAGGGGGGCTTGCCCCCCCTGCAAAGATATTGGAGAATATGTGTGTGTGTGTGTGTGTGTGTGTGTGTGTGTGTGTGTGTGTGTGTGTGTGTGTGTGTGTGTGTGTGTGTGTATATATGTATATTGATACGCATGCAGAGATCCTTAATGTTATCGCAATTGAAAGATAGTCAAAAGGTAAGAGTGTTGAATTAAAAACTGAATGCAAATACATGCGAATGGAAATGTGACTGAATGTGGACTACATGTATGATTTTGTGTGATATTTACAAATTTCCTCAATTATAATTTTCAGTAAGTGGAACTGTGAGTAATGTCAGAACAAGGATGTTAGATTGAAGAAATTAATATCTTTTTCTTGGGACAGGGTCTATTGGCAAAGTTTTGGATTTATCAATAAATTCATCATTATGGTGATTGGGAGTGTATGTGTTAATCACTTCAGGTTAGAATTACAGTAGGAGTAGGGAAGGGGAAAGATTTAGTATAGTGTGTGTTTTGTGGTTGTTTTTAATGAGGTTGAAGTGTTTCTGGGTTAGGGTAAGGGGTAGGGATAAGTAAAGGGATGGGATTATTGTTGCAGATGTGTGTTAACATATGCTGCATGTGTGTCCGGTGTCTTGTGTACTCTTAGTCTTACGGATAGTTTTTTTCTAAGGTTAGATGTATGGTAGGGGGTAGGTGAAGTGGTAGGGATAGGGACACAGTTAGATAACACTAGTAATGAAAGGCAGTAGTGCTTTGACACTTTAGAAATGCCTGCTGTTAACCCTTCCCCTGCTCCTGCTCTCAACCCTACAATTTACCTTAGGAAAAACCCTTTCTGCAATACTACCATATTCAGTCAAATTTAGATAAGAATCTCAAAAAGGAAATGGTCTTCCTTTGCAATATTTTTCTTTCCTGTATTTAAGAATAAGTTTTTTTTTTTTTAAATTAAAGCATTTATCTTTTGTGTTTTGATGCTTGTGCATTTTGATCCTTTGTCATAAGCACATACAAGTGAGTGTGTGTGTGTGTGTGTGTGTGTATATATATATATATATATATATATATATATATATATATATATATATATATATATATATACATGAATTCACTTCACATGACCGAAAACTCATTTCACAGAGGAAATGACGAAAACTCATTTGACCGAAAATAGTAGTGGCAGTGTATATGTCCTTTTCCCCACTGAAGTGCGACCCTGAAATTAGTATGTTATAGTTAGGAGTGTAGTGGGGCAAAGCCCCCCCACCTACATTGGTTAAACACTACTTACTGACCCTCCTAACAGGCACTGGACGATATAAAACCAAGCTAGGTGGGGGGAGGCTTCGCCCCCCTAACTATATATACCAACTCCAGGGTCGCACTACAGTGGGGAAAAGGACATATACACTGCCACTACTATTTTCGGTCAAATGAGTTTTCAGTCATTTGGTCTTGGTCAAATGAGTTTTCGGACAAGTGAAGTGAATCCATATATCTATATGTGTGTATGTATGTATGTATGTATGTATATATAGAGGTTTACTTTAACAATCCCAAGTGCAGGTTAGACAAAAATAGGAATGTCGAATAACAGTTGGATGATTCCTGTTTTGTCTAACCTGCTTAAGTGCGACTGTTCCATTTCGCGAATGCCACAGTGCATTCGCACACCTGTATTCAGTTTCATGAGCACAGATCGTGGTAAAGTGGGGATCGCAAAACTACCCTTTTCCCCACTGTAGTGTGATTTCAGAGTTGGAATATATTATTTGCAGGGGGTGTGGGGGGGTGCAGGGGGGCTTGACCCCCCTGCAAAAACGGTTATCTCTGAGTTGTGCAGTACGTATGTACTGCTTAAAGTTGTAACATTGGTGGTGTTCTGTGAAATGCAGGAATATGTCACAATGTCAATTTTTCGAAATAGCATTAAATTTGACATAGTGCCTGTGTTCCTGTTTTGATTTTTGGAGATATAATTCGCAAAAATAACAGGAATTTATTCCGGTTTTCACGATTTTGATACTAAACGTATACATATATGGGATCCGGACACATGCTCGACTAGCATGTGTCCGAATCACAAAACATCGAACACACATACACGAAAGCTCTTAACATCGACAAGTGCTTCCGTGTATCTGTGCCTGTTTCGTAGATTGGACTACAGTGCGGGTAAGGGAAAATTCCCTTTTCCCCACTGTAGTACAATCTCAGAGTGAGAATAATAAAGTAGGGGGGTGTGGGGGTGCAGGGGGGCGAAGCCCCCCCTGCAGAAATGTAGAATTTTTTTTGAACTACACACACATGGAAACGCTTTTCGATGTTGAGCGCTTTCGTGTATGTGTGTTCGATGTTTTGTGATTCGGACATATGCTAGTCGAGCATGTGTCCTACACCCACATATATCTATATATATATCTATATATATCTATATATATATCTATATATATATCTATATATATATATATATATATATATATATATATATATATATATATATATATATATATATATATATATATATATATATATATATATATATAAATATATATATAAAAATAACAGGTCTACTGGAATACAAGTGACCTAAACAGAGATGTTCATAAAGTCGACCACAGAAGGTCAACTTTGAAAATGCTGACAGGAAACTATGTATGGACCAAGCAAAAATCACAGCATATGCAAAACTACACAAACAACAGCCTTAAACATCATTTTTGCAGGGGGCAAGCCTTCCTGCACCCCATACCCCCTATTCATTATATATATTAACTCTGAAAATACAGAGAACTGTGCAACGTTGCACATTTGCCAACTAACTTTTGTCGACTAAAAAGATGTTGACCAAAGGGGGATTCAAGTAAAATGTGTTCTCCCATTAATACACATTTATATATATATATATATATATATATATATATATATATATATATATATATATATATATATATATATATATATATATATGTATGTATGTATATATACATAAATAAATTTATATGGGCCCTTACCTGACTTTCATATTGTCAAGGAGAAAAGGTCGACAACCCCATAACACCAACATCCCGGAAAAACCGACTTTCCACTCCAGGTAAGTAACCACTTGGCCAACCTGAAAAAAAGTATAACCGAAGTAAAGTAAACCCACCAATGTGGGGGGTTTCACCACCCTCCAACTAAATATACCAACTCCAAGATGGTACTACCACAGGAATAAGGGGCAAAGTTCAACATAGTGAATGGTGTTATGGGGTTGTCGGCCTTTTCATCTCGGCAATATGAAAGTAGGGAAAGTGAACGTTCGGTCTACTGAAACAGACCTTGTGTGTGTGTATATATACCTATATATCTATGTATATATATATATATATATATATATATATATATATATATATATATATATATATATATACATATACATATACATATATATATATATATATATATATATATATATATATACATACATACACACACACACACACACATATATACCTATACACACACACACATATATATATATATATATATATATATATATATATATATATATATATATATATACACACACACACATATATATATATATATATATATACACACACACATATATATATATATATATATATATATATATATATATATATATATATAGATATATATATATCTATATGAGAAAACTACTAGTGTACCAACACCTTTGCCCAACGGTTCTTGGAATTCATAAATTCCAATGCTCTTGATCAACTAATCAACAGTCCCACCTGGGGCTCCAGTATCCTAGACCTGGTCATTACCAACATGGGAAATCGATGCTCCACACCTATGGTCATCCCCTCGTTGGTCAGGTCTGACCCTAAGCTAATCACCCTTAACGTCCACATCCCACCCCCACCCCACAAGGAAACCTCCATAAAAAAAATCTCCAAAGTCAACTTCATGCTACTCAAGTCAGAAGTGACAAACTTCATGACACCCATGCAGATGGGAACTGAAAGTTCGACTGCTGAATCCTACACTAAGGCACTGTACGAGCACATCCACTCATGCATGAATCGTGCCATCCCAAATAGAACCAAGATGCTCTCCTCCAAAAAAAGGAAGCCAATCTGGTGGTCCCCTGTCATATACAAACGTAACAACAAAAGGAAGAAACTGTTGCAGAAAAGGGGAAAATCCCAGGATGCAAAAAACTCCTTTACCATCCTCAGTAAGAAGCTGAGCTCCCTCATAAAATCCTCCAAAGCTAGTTATGAAAATAAAATTGCCAAATATTCCAAAGACAACCACAAGGCATTCTATAACTATATCAAGAATCTAAATGGCAATGCTCAGATCTGCTCTGAGCTACAACAGAATGGCATTAAATATACTGATCCCAAGGATATTGCCAATATCCTGGCAGATCAATTCAGTGCCAACTTCACCCCCCTCTCACCCCCTAAACAGCCCATCTCAATACCGGATGATTGCCAAATTCCAGTAATAACGGCCACACAGGTAAAAAACGCACTCTCCAAAGCTAAGAATACAGCATCCATGTGACCAGATGACATCCCGGGCTATGTATTACATGAACTACAAAATGAACTGGCACCTCACCTAAGTGTCCTGTTTAATCATAGCCTCACTCAAAACACATCCAAAAATATCTTCTCTAATAACATAGAATGCCACAACCGGGAAAAGAGCAGAACGCCAACCAAGGACAAGAGTTTTTATTATTAAAATCGTTCTGGTGCCTTTGACTTCTTGCCTTCTAATGGAACAATTTTAAAAAACATTCAAGTCCTTAATATACCCATCTGGCAATGTTCCAATTAATTAAACAATTAAGCACAAAATCAAACAAAAAAAAAAATCACAAACTTAATATTTTATATGGATATAAATATATACTTCCTTAAGAAAAACATTTACTTTAATAAAAGAGCAGATCCCAAACACATACCTAACATTTACTAAGCATGCCAAATGTATGTACAACACAAAAATAATCAAAAAATACCAACAGTAAAAGTTTCAATAGTAAGAATTCTTTATATAATCTCAAAGAGCAAATGTTTGTACAATATAATTAACCACATTATGTTAGATACTAACATGTACACAAGTGTACAATTTCATAATCATTAGAATTCATATTTGTCAAATATTATCTAACATTGTGTGTAGAATATGTTTTTAATGTACATGAAATTTCCTAACAGTTACACAAATAAACGATGCACATTCGTGCCAATGGCACTTATGAATGTGCAAATAAATACATATGCATATAAAATGATACACATGTATGCACATAAACACATACACATCCACCCCATCAAACAATACTGATGGCACCCTATGTTTTACACTATAAAATTTAATTATTTTCTAAATTCATTCCATTTGGATGCAGTGTGTGAAAATTAATAATAGATCTGCTCTCAAGTCTGGATAACTCAGTTCTAAAATTACCTCTCAAGCCATTATGTCGTGCCAAAACATTAAAAAATAGACTTTCATCCTGACACTGATGCTTAGACAAAAATGCATGGCCACTGGGCTTTCAACCTTCCTTCTTCTAACATCACTTAGATGTTCTAAGATCCGAACCCAAACCTTCCTAGTGGTCTGACCAATATACCATTGAACTGGATGACAGTTACAACCCAAAATATAAACTACACCACAACTATTACAATCATAAAATTCACAAGCTCTATACAACTTTCCATTAATTCTGTGGTCATGCAGATTCATAACCCGATTGCATATTGAACAATGTCCACAACAATGGGTACCTACTCTATTATCCAGCCTACACTGACCTACAGAACTTCTTTGTTTCTTGTTCAACAACTCTTTAAGATTATTATACCTCCCATAAGAAAAAACGGTGTCTGGGAAATAAAAATCCCACAGAGTTGCCCTCACATACTATTTCCCATGCTTGTCTGACTGTTCTTTCCAAGAAGGCCAAAATGTCAGTGTATCATGTAACAAAAAATGCTTTGACTTTTTCATCTGCGCAGTCAGTCTCTGTATGCCAGACTTCCCTTCTAGGAATGACAGTCCTCCTAACGGACCCCTCCACGTTCCCCATTGCCTTATTTTTAGCTTTTAGCAGCAAACCTTCCTCATAACCTCCAACAGATAATCTACCAAATACCTCATTCAAAAAGCTTTCATACAACCTAGCAACAGAGGTGTTATTGAGAATTCTCTTGAATTCCCCAAAAGGGAAAGACTGTATGAGATGAGGCAGGTGCATACTGGAGGCATGCAAAAAATTGTTGACAGCGGTTGGCTTTCTGTAAGGTTTAAACTGGATGTTATTTTTGTTGTCCACATAAAGAACCACATCCAGAAATGTGACACTAGACTTATGAGTACCCCAAGAAAATTTTAAACCATGCGGATTTTCTTTGAGACCATCCATAAAATCCATAAATCCTCTTTCACTTCCCTTGCAAACAAAAAGCAAATCATCAACGTACCTTTTATAATAAACAACATTCCTCAAAAAAATAATCATCCAAAAACAAACTGATTTTCAAAATCCCCCATGTACATGATGGCATAATTGGGGGCAAAGGCAGACCCCATTGCAGTACCCCTCTTTTGCAAGAAAAATTCATTTTTCCACTTAAAATAGTTATGAGTCAAACAAAATTCCAAGATGGTCAAAAGAAATCCAGTCCGTAGTCCCTCATCCAACCGTTTGGCAATAACTTCCATCCCCCATCTTTTTTCAGTATTGGTGTATAAAGCCTTAATATCTGCCATTCCCCAAAAGTAATCTTCCTTACATTCAAGATTTAACAGGTCCTGACATATCTCCTGAGTATTTTTAACATGAGAAGGTATGGTGGTTAGGTGCCTTTTAAGATGGAAATCAAAAAAATTGACATTTTCCAAAAAAGACCCTTTACCAGAAATAATTGGCCGCCCTGGGGGTTTGACTTGGTCTTTGTGAATCTTTGGCAAGGCATATAAGAAAGGATGTCTAGGTGTCTCAATAATTAACCTTTTAACATCTTTATGCCCCAAAAAAAACAAGTCTCTCCCCTCGTTCCAAAATGTCTGAGTTCAGTTACAAACCTCTGGATGGGATTATGTTCTAACTTGACATAATATCCCTCCTCAAATAGTAACTCTGACACTATTTCATCATATTGACTTTCATTCATTACTACCCAATTACCTCCTTTATCAGCAACTCTAAAAACAATCTTATCCACGTTATATCTTAATCCCTGCATGGCCTGCCATTCTAATTTATTAAGATTATAAGACTTGAAAGTTCTGGCGAATTTACCATAATAACTCTCAACTTTACTACACACCAAATGTTCAAAAATGTTAATAGCGCTACTAGTTCTGGGGGGCATGAAAGTACTGTTAGAAATCAACTTGGGTAAATCTAAGTGTCCATAACCAGTGACAAACGGTTCATTTTCAAAAAGAGCATCACTAACACCCACATTTTCCAGTCCTATAAAATGTTGAACCATTTCACCATAATAAATGCTAAGATTCATTAAATCATCATCAGAAAATTCAATTCAAATCATCAATTATTCGCACATTGTCACTATCACCCTTTTGTTTCATATGAGAAAACACCCTTAAATGCAACTTACGACAAAATCTGTTAACATCCAATATTATGTCTGCAAGTGATGGAATTCTAGTTCGGATGAATTTCGTCCCCCTTTAGAAGTACCTTATCAGCATCATTGGTGATGACGATGTTAGATAAATTAACAATTTTTAATGTACTGTTTTCCTTTTGACTATTAATAAAGGCAGCAGAATTGCTGCCGATATACACCATTTACAACAAGTTCCAAAACGGATTCAGAGTCCAAATGTCCATAGCTTGCATCCAGGCCAAGGACACAATCACCAAATTCTACCTGTTGTTCTTCCCGTGTAGCCTCTTCGATCGAACCTGCGTCTGCTGAGTAGACTGCTGGGCCCCTGCACTGTTTTTTGAGTGCGTAGAATCTTCTGAATTAATTTCCTCAAAGGAAACACTTTTTCTGGTGAGACTCTACTCACCAGAAAACGCCTATGAATCAGGAGCACCTGGAAAACCCTGTTTACTCTTCCTGAGAGTGCTATTATGTCCCCTACGTGAGTAGGTATAAACCAAATTGTTCTCAAAGTCATTGATGTCCCGTAAGAGTTTCTTCTTACATTCAGCCACATTGGCTTCTGCCTTTTGCACGCTGACTTTAACTTCAGCAAAAAGTTCCTGATACCTACTAGGGGAGATCTCACTCAAAAGAGAATTTTGCAACATGACAAGCTCCCCCTGCAGTTTCTCCTAATTTCAAGTGATCCTTTTAACCAGAACATGCATCCAATCTAGCGTGCAATCTAACAAAGCCTGCCTCCACTCTGCTAACAAATCACTCTCATCATCGGCAAAGTCCCCAGCTGGCAGCCGATCAATACGAAGGCCCCTGGGAGTAACAGTTGATGACAAATATTTTTCCAATAGTTTAAGGTCAAAGAAAGTGGTTACCCCTCTTTGACCATAAATCTTTCCAGCATTTTGAATCTCTCCACTTCACCATTCCCAGCTGTGGAGGTCCAGAAGTCATCAGATGTTAATCTAATTTTATGGTCACAAACCAAATTAGCAAAAGAGTTGCCAGTTGTGGTGACTGCAGCTCCAGAGGTCCCCATATTCATGGCAGGAATGTAACTCAAAACACATCCAAAAATATCTTCCTGGTTGTGGCATTCTATAATCATAGCCTCACCTCAGGCTTCGTGCCCACTGAGTGGCGCACAACTACAAGTTATCCCACTCCACAAGGGGGGATCCACCTTGGATCCCAGGAACTACCAGCCCATCAGTCTGACGGAGCCTGATCTGCAAGGCCATGGAACTTATAAACAAAGACATTGGCAACCTTCAAACACTGGATCCCACCTAGTTTGGGTTCGTGAAGGACAGATCTTGTCTCCTGAACCTGATTGACTTCTTTGAATCAGTCTCCAGAGCCGTGGACAAGGGTAAGGCAGTCCACACAGCCTATCTGGACCTCACCAAGGCCTTTGACAGCATCCCCCACTCTGGAATCATAGATATACTTACTAAGCTGGGCATTAATCCCTATGTCACTCGATGGGTTGCCAACTGGCTTACTGACAGAACCCACACTGTAAAAGTAGCTGACTCCAAATCCAGCTCCAGACAAATGACAAGTGGAGTACCTCAGGGTTCAGTCCTGGGACCGCTCTTGTTTGGCATCTACTTCTCTGAAGTACAGGCCAACACTAAGGGACTTTGGCTAACAAGGTTTGCAGATGACTGCAAACTGGAAGCCATTATTGAATCCCCAAATGATGTGGATACTCTTACAAAAGGGCCTTACAGAAACAGATGCTTGGTGAAGGAGCCATGGGCTCAAGCTCAATGCCAAGAAAAAAGAAGTTATGTCCTTACCATAAAGTTCCATGTGAGTTGTTCATCTCGCCTTTTTGTTCTTACACGTGGGTTCGGAGCCGATCCCTCAGCTCCGAGTCGGCCGCTTTTCAAGCTCAAACCATCAGAGAAGCTCGAGACCTAGTGTATATCCCATGATGCTCTACTGTAAACCCCCAGATCTAGTACGCTGCGCCCAAAGACAGCCTAAAGGAAGAAAAAAGAACTACAGTACCTACCTATCTAGGTAGCTATAGGTTTGCAGAAGGAAAAACAGTCTGTCCAAAGAAGGCAGGCTGACAAAACCCGACCAATCCACCAGTGTAACCATCTTTCTCAACAGGAGGGGGAAGGTGGGAGGGAATGTAAGAACAAAACGGCAAGATGAACAACTCACACGGAACGTTATGGTAAGGACATAACTTCTTTATGTGAAGTTGTTCTATCTTGCCGTTTTGTTCTTACATGTGGGTAGCGTCACAAGCACCCTAATCCTGGGTGGCTCACGGGAGAACATTCTTGAGCAAAGTGGAACCAAAGGAGGGCCTGTCCCTGGAGGTCTTGTCCACTTTGTAATGAGTGATAAATGTGTGAGGTTTTGACCACGTGGCAGCTGCACAGATGATATCCAAGGGCAAACGAGCTGCATGAGCTAATGACGTAGAAACAGCCCGGGTAGAATGGGCCTTGACATTAGTCCGTAATGGCTGGTTAGTGGAGGAATAAATTAATTTAATGCAGTCAGAAAGCCATTTAGATAATGCGATTTTTGATACCGCAGAACCTTTCTTATTCTCTGTGTAAGAGACAAAGAGTTGATCCGATTGCCTGAAGTCTTTCTTTCTGTCCAAGTAGAATCTTAATTGTCTGTGTACATTAAGCTTGTGTAGCATATATTCCAGTCTGTTGGTATGGTGTCTAAAGAAGGTTGGGAGCTCAATGGACTGATTTAAGTTAGTTTCTGAACAGACCTTGGGAAGAAAGGTAGGGTTTGTCCTGAGAGACAGCCTATCAGGGTGAAATATCAAATATGGGGGCTTGGAAGATAAGGCTTGAAGTTCGGAGACCCTACGTGCAGATGTAATGGCTACCAGAAATATAGTTTCCCAAGATAGAAACTTCAAGTGACAGGATGACGCAGGTTCGAAGGGGGCAAGCATCAATTGGGATAAAACAAGATTCAAATTCCAGGGAGAGACAGTGTGTCTGATAGTTGGTCTGAGATGGTGGGTCCCTTTCAAAAAGGCCTTACATAGTCTGTGGGACATGATGTTAGACCCGTTAAACCCTACATGAAAATTGGAAATAGCAGCCAATTGAACTCTTATGGTGGCAGCAGCTGCGCCATCATAGAACAAAGAAGACAAGAACTCTAAGATGGTATGAACAGGCGCCACATAAGGGTCAATGTCATGATGAGAAGCCCAGTGAACAAATCGTTTCCATTTGCTGTTATATAGCTTCCTGGTAGACAGTTTATGAGAGGAAACTATAATATGTTGGACCGCGGGAGACAAATCTTGAGACCTGGCTAATATGGGAATTGGAGCAGCCAAGCTGTCAGTTTTAGGGAGATGAGGGAGGGATGAAGAACTCCCGACGAATGAGTCAGAAGATCTGGCACTGGGTCCAGAAACCATGGTTCTTCCCCTCGATACTTCTGTAGGAAGGGGAACCAAATCTGACGAGGCCAAGACGGGGCTATCACAATCACAGTCCTTCCCAGACTTTTGGCTTTCTGTATAAATTTGGGAATTAGGGGAACTGGCGGGAAGGCATATAGGAGGCCCGGGGGCCAGTCGTGTACAAGCACATCCCTCGGGTTGCTCCCTGGTGGGGGGTAAAGGGCAAAATAGCTGCTGCATTTGGCATTCATCGGAGATGCAAACAGATCGCAGCAAGGCTGGCCCCATCTGCGGAAAATCTTGTCCGCCACCTGTTTGAGGGACCACACATGAGGCAACAGGATGGCCCTGCTCAGTTTGTCTGCTATCAGGTTGGATGACCCCAGGATGTGCGTTGCTATTAGAAAGTGTCTGGTGGATACAGCCCATTGCCAAATTCTTAGGGCCTCTCGGCATAAGGGATACGATCTGGTTCCCCCTTGCTTGTTGATGTACCAGACTATTGACATGTTGTCCATCTGAATTGCAATTGTCCCTGGAGGAAGACAGTCATGAAAGTGTTGCAATGCTAGGAACACCACTCTCAGATCCAGAACATTTATATGCAAATGTGATTCCATGCTTGACCAAGTACTTTGGACAGTCTTTCCCTGAAATAGCCACCCACCCTATCAGGGAAGCATCCATGGTCACTGTGGCTGTGGGTTGGGGAAGAACAAAGGGACGTCCGACTACTAATTGGTCACTGTTCAGCCACCAATTGAGATCCTTCTTGCAAAGATTTGTTAACAGAATCTCGTGTGACATAGGCAGTTGTTGGTAAGACCATTGTGCGAAGAGTAGCCACTGGAGTATCCGCATGTGCATGCGTCCTAACGGGACTGCTATCAGCGTGGCTGCCATTGTGCCTAATAGCTTCAGTATCTGGGACGCAGGAGCTTTGTTCTGGGTCAACAGACTGGCCAATTGACTTTTTAGAGATACGATTCTTGCTTGAGGCAACCTGATCCTTGAATTGACGGTGTCTAGCTCTGCTCCTATAAAGGTAATATGCTGCGAGGGCGATAACGCAGACTTTCGAAGTTTAAGGTTATGCCCAACTGGGAACAAAGGCTGATAGTGTAGTCTCTTGCTTGGATTAGTTGATGCCTGGAGGTGGAGGTGAGGAGCCAGTCATCCAGATATGGAAACATCCGGAATCCTAAACGTCTCAGGTGAGCCATGACCACTGCCATACATTTGGTGAACACTTTGGGGGCTGTGGTGAGACCAAAGGGCAGGGCTCTGAATTGGTAATGACTGGCCCCCAGTCGGAAACGCAGGTGATCTCTGGATGATCTGGCCATTTTGATGTGGTAGTAAGCATCCTTGAGATCTATTGAGCACATCCAATCGCCCGTTTCTAGGAACGGAAGTATCGACTGAAGCGTGACCATCCGGAACTTTTCCTTCTTGACAAAGGTGTTGAGTTTGCTGAGGTCTAATATGGGCCTCCAGTCCCCTGTTTTCTTTGGAATTAAAAAGAACCTTGAGTAAGTTCCGGATCCTATCTGGTCCGCCGGGACTGGCTGGATGACTCTTGTCTAGCAGGTTTTGAATTTCTATGGCTGCTAGCTTTCTCAGACTGGGTGGAACGTCTGGAATACTTGTACACATGGGGGGTGGGAGTCTTGTAAAGGGAATGTAGTAACCTCTGGCAATGATGCTTTTTACCCAAGAATCCATTGTAATGTTTAGCCAGGCGTTTGGGTATAAAGCCAAGCAGCCCCCGACTGCCCCCAGAGGAGGACAGCCAGGCTTCCTTTCAGGAATGCTGATAGGGCTTACCAGAGAACTGCTCCCTGTCACCCTGGTTTTGCGGACCCCCTCTGCCGTTTGGACGGCGTCTTCCGTTTTTACCCCCTCCTCTGCCCCTAGAGGGGGTATCCGTAGGTGTGTTCTGGAAAGCTCCTTGGGGTTTTCAGAACCACATTTTCCCACTTCGTTGCCCTTTGGGGTACAGTCTAGTTGGAGTGGAAAAACAGACTCCTACAGCAGACAGAGTCTTTCCTTCTTGTTCACACCTAGTAAGCATCTCCTTAACTTTAGGCCCGAACAAGGCGGAACCACTGAATGGGGAATTGACAAAGGAAGATTTGAGGGCTTCCGCAAAGGAGCAAAGGTGCATCCAGGACTGTCTCCGAAGAGCTATTGCTGAGCCTGCCGCCCTACTCGATCCATCAGCAGCATAAGAAATGAGTCACATGGATGAGTTGACTATAGAATTGAGGGTGTTGAGTTGTGCAGTCACCTTCTCAGAAACTATCAGCTGTGTTACCCTGTAGAGTATCTCCCAGCTCTTTAAGGAGATCTCATTGAAGGCGGGTAAAATGGGTCAGGTAGCTGAGCGATCTCATGGAAAATGCCGCAGAACTAAATATGCGTTTCCCATACCTGTCTATCATCCTAGAATCCCTATTAGGAGGATGGACAGAAGAAGAGGTTTCCGACATCTCTTTCTTGGTGGCTGCCGCCACCCACCATGGCATCAACCGGGACTCCCTTGGTAAGAAAGGCCTCGTCAGCAGGGGAAGTAATGAAGTTGTTGGGCGTCCGAGGGACCGGTTCCACTGAATCAGAGGACTCCCACACCCTTCGAGCAACCAGATCCATCAATCCATCAATTCATCGAAGGGTGGGGTAACCCAGGAGGTGGATAGTTGAAACCCAAATGCCTTCAGGAGTACAGATTTGTCCTCAGTAGGGGCAAGGGACTGCCAATCAACCCTCTGTCTTAAGATCTCCAATATGTCTGCAAATGAGACATCCCCTGATTCCTCCAAGTCGGTATCCGATGTCAGGGATTCTTGTGGGGAATCCAAGTGCCTCCTCTAGTCTCTTCCTAAGTACTTCATCAGTGGGAGCGTCTGGTGAAATCCCTGCAGAGGAGGGGCTGCCCAATGGGGATACCTGAGGCCCTGGGTCTCGACGCTTGGTAGGGAACTGTGGGGAAGAAGTAGAACAAGGCCCTTTAGGGAGAGGGGAAGAAAGATCCGAGGAGGTAGTGGTCTTAGCAGACATGACCTTCCTCATGGCATGGAAGGCACCAGAATCCCGGTCCAAGAAGTCTGTCGGCTCCGAAGAGGCCGGCAGCCCTCCCCGAGCTGAGACCCCTCGCTCCAATCCAGAGGATGGAGCCAAAGCCACCTGTGCCGAAGCCCCGAGGGGAAGGGTTGGAACCTAAGTATCGGTCCGACTCTCCACCCCGGAGCCAACAAGGGACTGTCGGCCCCGAGACACCCCGGTCGGAACAGAGGAGATCAAAGTCGATGGAGCCAAGGGAGGTGGATCAAACCTCGGCTCCGAGGGCTCTACCAACATTAGTTCTGTCTGCCCCGGCTCCGAGAGTTCGATTGGCTTTGGAGGAGGAGGAGAAGAAAGTAGGGCTGGAATTTCAGGCTTTGAAGCAGAGTGGCTCGAAGCGGAAAGCATTTTGGCCAGGGCCGGGTTCTCTAACAACCTCTTAACCACTCGGTCCAGGTCCACATCAGATAGCCTCGAGGGATGGGTCGAAGGAGTCGAAGACGGTACCGATTGAAGAATTAGAGACTGAGGAATCTCCAATACCGGATCCACAACTGGGCTCTGAGGTAAAGGATCAATACACGGCTCCAAGGGCTGTGGAGTCGATGAACAAACCATACCAGAGGAGCTCGGAGCCGATGACTTGGGCTCCAAGGACCCCTTGGACGACTTCTACCCCTTCAAAGCCTTGGAAGAAAGGTCGGCCTTGTCCAACGTAGCCTGAAATTCAGGCTTCAGGAGTCACCTATCCACCAGCTTCCTGCGCCTTTCCAAACTAACCCTGGCGCTAAAGGAGTGGCAGATAGAGCACACCTGCAAATGAACAGAACCCAAACAGTACACGCAGGTGGAGTGGTTGTCTGTAACAGACATTTTTTGACCACACTCACCTTTTAAATCCAGACTTTTGCTTTTCTGACATATTGTACAATATAAATTCAGATCCCTGAATCTCAATATTAAGCAAAAAATATAACTACACACCAAGTTATCTAAGTATCTTAATATTAATTATTATAGCTATTAACTATTAACTATGCTCTACAGGATATATATATTTCTAAGTTATTTAAAAGTGACTTAAAAGAGAAGCGCGCACACACAAGAGCTGACACAGCCCTGTCACGCCCAAACAGGTAAGAAAGGCCTAGAAAACCTTTAAGAGAAAAACACTTCAAAAATTTACTAAATCTACATGAACTAACTAAACACTAATTCTATAGTGATTCCACATCTATTTTAACAATATAAAGATAGAAAGTTTCCTAAATATTCTCTATAAATATAGAACATTTAGTCACTGGCCCGAGCTTCCTCCGACGAGCTGTAGATCCGTTGCAGCGGCAAACTAGATCTGGGGGTTTACAGTAGAGCATCATGGGATATACACTAGGTCTCGAGCTTCTCTGAGAGTTTGAGCTTGAAAACCAGCCGACTCGGAGCCGAGGGATTGGCTCCGAACCCATGTGTAAGAACAAAACGGCAAGATAGAACAACTTCACATTGCATAGTTATCCCCTTTGGGAAAAAACATGTACCCGTGAATTACCACATAGGTGGCAGTACACTAAACACCAAAAGTGTGATAAGCGACTTAGGGACACAGGTGGACAGTGGTCTCACCTTCGATAACCACATCGTCACAACAGTCTGGAAATCCTTCTATGTGGCACACCTCATCACTAAGGGCTTTTCATCCAGAAAAAAGGTGGTCATTGTCCCACTGTACTCATCCCTCATTAGACCCACCATAGAATACAACTCCACGTTTGGTATGTACCTCTCAAGACATCTGCAACAACTGGAAAGCCCACAGAAATACCTCACTGAAAGAATCACAGGCCTAAAGCAGATGCCCTTTGCTGACCGCCTTAAAAAACTCCAGCTATACCCTGTCGAATATCATCTACTCAGAGGCGATCTCTGTTTAACATACAAGGCCATGTCAAACCCAGAGCTGTTGGACATGCTACACTTAAAGAAATCCCAATCCCTCAGTGACATACGCTCCAGGGATCTAAACCTCGTCATCACAATAAACAAAATATGCTGGAGAGATAGGTTCCTGACCCAGAGACTCCCCGGACTCTGGAATAGACTGCCCATACATGTCAAGCAGAGCGCCTCTTTGGCCCTCTTCAAAAGGAACCTTGACGATTGGATGGGAGAAAGGAAATTCACCACGGGGATCACGTCAGTCGCCCTGCTAGACATGGGTCCAGGGAAGTAAATAGTGTGGGAAGAAATAGCCAAGGAATGGTTATGGCTAGGCTTGTATAGGCCCTAGGGCCGATAGCCTAGTACCTCCCTATGAACCTATATATGTGTGTGTGTGTGTGTAATGTGTGTGTGTGTGTGTGTGTGTGTGTGTGTGTGTGTGTGTGTGTGTGTGTGTGTACACACAAATATATATAGACACGTACACACACACACACACACACACACACACACACACACACAGAAATAGATGATCATAAATTCATATTCCAAATGAAGTTTTCGGAATTTGGTTGAAACTCACAATATCTACCAAAAAAATCTATGAACTTATGAAACATTAAAACTCCAAAAAAAGCTTCAATATGGTTCTACATAGGTGCAGGTCATTGTTTTGTTTCTTTTCCATCTTCAATAATTCGCTTTACTAGGGTTTTAGTTGACATTCCATGAGTCGGGTAAAAGCCATTCAAATATATAAAGTGTAGCTGTGTGTGTGTGTGTGTGTGTGTGTGTGTGTGTGTGTGTGTGTGTGTGTGTGTGTGTGTGTGTGTGTGTGTGTATATTTGTACACACACACACACATATATTTATATATTTCCACTGTAAGACATACAGACACAACAAATACCAGGTTGGTTGAGGGTAACAGTTAGCTGCCTCTCTGGTTTGGTGTAAGAATAAGATATCACTAGGGCCCTTAGGTCCCTGCACCAACCCAGATACAGTTAGAGCTCTGCAGTCAGATAGTGTGCCAGTGTAAGTCCTCCAATGCTCCAATCTTCAATCAACAATATCACTCTGACATAAAAATCCTTTATTGAAGCAAAATAACCATGAACTTAGCGCTTCTATGTCTAGGGACTTCTTCAGAGTTCAACAATATACCTGACGTTATTTCCTTTTATATAACCTTCACAATCAATAAATTAATTAACCAACATTAATGATTCATAATAAAGACTTTTCTTTAAAATTGTAACATAAATATCCTAATATATATGTAGTATAAAATCCATGTTTCAAATAATTATTGTCTTCCTCTTCTGAAAACTCACAATAGAAAACTTCATTCATACTAGGTGGTTTAGTTGCATTCAGTCTGATTTGCTACATTAATTTCTTAGGTTTTGTCAAATTGTCATCACCCCCCTCTGTCATTCATTTCAGCTTTATCAATATTGAAAAAAAATGAACATATTAAAGGAGGCACATGTCAATGAATGATTATATAAAGCATTAGTGACCCTGCCTTTCTAAATATCATAAATGGAGGCACATGTCAATGAATGTTTATAAAAAAGCATTAGTGACCCTGCCTTTCTAAATATCATAAATGTGCTAAATTCTGTCTTTTAACTTCATTGAAGTTTTTCCTACATAAAATCCAGCACGAGACGCATGTTGCTAAAGAAACAACCTTCTTAGTGTTACAACTACATCTCCCGTGGCACTTCAAAGCCTTACTTCCCTCTTCCACAATAACATAGGGGCCATTATTTATAAACCTACAATACTTGGCAATATCCACACTTTCCCATTTCTGAAACTGTGTGGCTACCTGTCCTAATAGTTTTCCAAATAATTCTTGATGTTTCTACCCTTACTGTATACCACATTCGGCACATTACCCAATATATTCTTAAACTTATCTGTAAATACAAAATCACAACAGTTATACGTAACTTTTACTAAACTAGGGGCCATACTATTGTATGGTATTAGCATGGCCCCTTCCTTGTGAACACTTGTTACCTTGTTAATTTTTTTCTACATTCTGCTGCTGGAATGAATTTTTAAACCCTTCAACTGGCCTTAAAATGGGGGTGATCAAAATCTGGTTGGGGTAACTCCTCTACCTAAACAGATTTGTAAAAAAACTAACTCATTCACAAACTTATCATCGGAACTTAACTTTGAAAGGTGTGCCATCTGACCCTTTGTTACACTTCTTTTTTGACTAAAAGGATAACTGTGATAATTTAAAAATGCATTTAAATAAGTTGTTTTATGAGAAATATTGGCTGTGAACCTGTTGTTCACCATGCCTTTTTCAATGGTCACATCCATATAATAAACTACCTTGGAATCACATACAAAAGTGAATTTAAAAAAATGTGTAGTGCCCTCCAAAAAGATCACAAATTGTTCAAAGGAGGCAATATCTTTCGTCCATAAAATAAATATGTCATCCAAGAATCTAAAGTATTTGTGTATTTGCTTTTTAAAGGGACAGAACACAAGAAGTTATGTACTCACCATAATGTTCGTTGAATGTAGTCCATCTTGCCTCACATTCTTACCCGTGGGTTTGGAGCCGAACCTCGGCTCTGACTCGGCCATACTCTAGCTCGAAGTCTTCAATTGGCTCATGGCTAAGAGGTATCCCATGCTGCAATGCACCTATCCCCCAGATCTTGTTTGCTGTGAGCTCACATATACACACACACACACACAAACACGTTGAGAGGAAGAACCAACTCAACATATCAAGAAGAAGCGCTGAAACCAGAGACTCTACCTCTAGGTCCTCCAGGAGGGGATAGTTGGGTGGGTTAGCAAGAATGTGAGGCGAGATGGACTACATACATAGAACGTTATGGTGAGTACATAACTTCTTGATGTTATGTAGTCCAATCTCGTCTACATTCTTACCCGTGGGACAGCATCCCCTAGCACCTAGACCTTGGGCGGCTCACTGGAAAATACTCCTGAGCACTGTGGAACCAAATGAGAATCTGCCCCTTGATACCAGATCCAATTTGTAATGACTAATAAAGGTGTGAGGAGATGTCCAAGTAGCTGCAGCACAAATATCATCCATAGACATCCTAGCCTGAAAGGCAGTAGAAGTAGACATTGAACGCATAGAGTGAGCCTTTACCTTAAAGAGTAATTCCTTGCCATTTGAAGAATAGATGAAAGAAATGCAGCTAGAAATCCATCTGGACAGAGTTACTTTGGAAACTGAAGTCCCTAGTCTATTGTCTGAAAGAGAGACAAATAGTTGATCAGATTTCCTAAAATCTTTTGTTCTATGCAAATAGAAACTTAATTGTCTGTGGACATCTAGCTGATGAAACTTAAATTCTGCCTTGTTAGAGAATTCAGGGAAAAACACAGGCAACTCAATAGATTGGTTGAGATTGACCACTGAAGCAACCTTAAGCACAAAGGAAGGATTAGGTCTTAGCAAAATCCTATCCTTGTGAAATATCAAGTAAGGGGGCCAGACTGATAAAGCTTGGAGTTCAGAGAACTGCCTAGCCAAAGTGATGGCTATCAAAAAGAGTGTCTTCCAAGACAAAAATTTAATATCACAGGTTGCCGTGGACTCAAAAGGAGATGAGGTAAGCTGCTGTTGCACAAAATTAAGGTCCCATGGCATAACAGGATCAAAGACCGGAGGTCGAAGTAGCATAGTCCCTTTGAGAAAAGCCCTACAAAGTCTGTGTGCATTAGATTGGGTTCATTAGCAACATGAAAAGTAGAAATGGCTGCCAACTGCACTTTGATAGTTGCCGCAGCAGATCCCTGACTAAGCAGTTGCGATAAAAACTCTAAAACTGATGAGATGGGAGCTATATAGGGATCAATCTGTCTTTCAAGAGCCCAAATGGAGAATCTCTTCCACTTACTGGAATAAATCTTCCTAGTAGAAGGCTTGTGGGAGGAAGACAGAATATGAACCACCTCAGGTGAAAAATCATGAAGCCTGACTAGGGATGGAATTGGAGCAGCTATGCTGTCAACCTGAGGGTCTGGATGGAGGGGTGGAACTGCCCTGACATATGAGCCAACAGATCCGGCTCTTTGTCCAGAATCCATGGCTCGCCCATTAGATAAGGGTGAAGAAAAGGAAACCAGATCTGACAAAGCCAGTGTGGAGCAATCAGTATAATTTTGCTTCCCATAGACTGTGCTTTCTGAATAACCTTCGTTATCAAGGGAATTGGAGGGAAGGCATAGAGAAGACTGGCGGGCCAACCGTGAACTAGAGCATCCCTGGGTGCTTCCCCTTCTGGGGAATAAGGGTGAAGTAGTTGCTGAATTTGGCATTGAGGGGACTGGCAAACAGATCGCAGCAAGGCCGTCCCAGTCTGTGGAAAATCCGTTCCGCCACTTGTTCATTCAGGGGCCACTCGTGAGGCATCAGAATAGCTCTGCTCAGCCTGTCGGCAATCACGTTGGACTTCCCCGGAATGTGCGTTGCCACTAGAAAGCGCTGGGAAGATACTGCCCACTGCCACACTCAAAGAGCCTCTCTGCAAAGGGGATACGACCTGGTTCCTCCCTGTCTGTTCAGATACCAGACCACTGACATGTTGTCCGAGTGGATTGCAATTGTCCCATGAGGAAGAAAGCTTTGAAGTGCTTGCAACGCTAATAGCACCGCTCTCATCTCTAAGACATTGATATGCAAATGGATCTCATGTTCTTGCCACGTGCCTTGGACAGTCCTGCCGAGAGAATGCCCCCACCCAATCTGGGAGGCATTCATGGTCACAGTGGCAATCGGAGGAGGAAGAACGAAAGGCATACCCGTGTTGAGATTGCTGGTCTGAAGCCACCAGCACAGATCCTTCTTGCACCCGTCAGTTTTTACAATAAAGTGGAAGAGTGGAAGGTGTTGAAGAGACCATTGGGTAAAAAGTAGCCACTGAAGAAGCCTCATGTGAAGTCTTGCAAGAGGCACTAGCATAATCGTGGCAGCCATGGTCCCTAACAACTGGAGGACCACTTTTGCCTTGACCATCTTCAGTGGTAGTAGAGCGTAGACTTGCTGCTGTAAAACCTGAATTCTCTCTTCTGGCAGGAAAACCCTCATGAGCAATGTGTCTAATTTGGCGCCGATAAAGGTAACACGCTGTGAGGGGAACAATGCTGACTTTTCCCAATTCAAGGTGATTCCCAGACTTTGGCACAGTGCAATAGTGGTGTCCCTGGTCTGTACTAGTAGATGCCTGGTGGTGGCAGACAGGAGCCAGTAGTACAGGTACGGAAACACTTGGAATACCAGACGTCTCAAGTGAGTCATTACCACTGCCATGCATTTGGTGAACACCCTGGGGGCTGTGGTGAGACTAAAGGGCAGAGAACAAAACTGAAAATGACTGGCTCCCAGCCGGAAGCGTAGGTGACTTCTGGATGCCCTGTCCATTTTTATATGGTAGTAAGCATCCTTGAGGTCGATGGAGCACATCCACACATCTTTCCCTAATAACGGGAGAATTGACTGTAATGTGACCATGCGGAACTTGGACTTCTCTATATGAAGGTTCAAATGTTTGAGATCCAAAATGGGTCTCAGGTCCCCTGTTCTTTTCGGCACCAAAAAGAATCTGGAGTAAGTCCCTAATCCTACTTGGTCTGAGGGGACGGGCTGGATGGCTCCTTTTAATAGCAACTTTTGAACTTCTAAGGTTGCGAAATCCCTTTGACTGGGTGGGACGTCTGGGATTCTTTTGTTTGGAGGGGGAGATGAAAGAAAAGGAATATGATAACCTCTGGAGATTATCTCTAATACCCACTCGTCTTGGGTGATGTCTCGCCAGGCTTCTGGGTATAGAGAAATGCGACCTCCGACTGGCTCCAGTGACGCACAGTTGGGCCTCCACTCAGGAGCGCTGGTAGGGAGAGCCACAAAAGGAATTGCAGTCCCCCTAGTTACGCGGGCGTCCTCTGCCTCTAGGGCAGCGTCTACCTGTAATTCCACCCCTCCTCTGCCTCTGGAGGAGGAATCACTCTGTGTCGTGAAAAAACCTCTGCGATTTTCTGAACCACATTTTTTCACCCTTCTGGCCCTTGGGATAAGGTGTAGAAGGCATGGAAAAACGGACTCCCATGGCAGACAGAGTTTTCCCTTCCTGCTCGCACCTAGTGAGAGTATCCTTCACCTTGATTCCAAATAAGGATGAACTGTCAAAAGGTGCGTTGGTGAAGGTAGACTTGAAGGCCTCCGCGAAGTTACACAGGCGCATCCAGGAGTGTCTCCTAAGAGAGACTCCAGAACCCACAGCTCTGCTCGCTCCATCAGCTGCGTACAAAATCAGCCTCATGAAGGAGTTGGTAATAGAATTTAGGGTAGACATCTGAGCATTGACTTTGAGCCACAGCATCAGAAATGTTACCCTGTAGAGAATCTCCTTTAGGAAATCTCTTTGGAGCCGTGTAAAATGCGATAAGTAGTTCAGTGACCGCAGTGTAAAGGCCGCTGATGAGAACACATGCTTCCCATACCTGTCCATAGCCCTGGACTCCTTGTTAGGGGGATAGACTGTAGATGACGTTTCTGCAAGTTCCTTCTTGGTGGCTGCTGCCACCACCATGGCCTCTACTGGAACGCCTTTTGTAAGAAATTATCAGGGGGAGCAGACAAAAACTTGTTGGGTCTCCTAGGGACCGGTTCAACAGTGTCCAGAGTTTCCCACACCTTTTGACAAACGAGGTCCAGGTGCTCAAACGGGGGAGAAACCCAAGAGGCGGAGGTTTGGAACCCAAAGGCCTTCAGGAACACAGACTACTCCTCAGAAGGGGCTTTAGATGGCCAGTCGCCTCTATGTCTCAGTATTTCCAAGATATCTGAAAAAGAGATACCATCAGAAGACAACTTAGGGGACCCCTCTGACTCCTCGAGTTCGGTGTCAGATGTGAGAGACTCATCTTGGGAGTCAATGTGCTTCCTCTTGCACACTTTCTTTCTGGGTGGCTCCTCAGATAAAAAACCCGGGGTGGCCTCAGAAAGCTGGGGATCACTCATAGAGGTATCCTGAGGCTTTAGGTCTCCGCTGTTCCTAGATCGAGGGTGATCAGATACTGATATCGCTGCTGGAGGGGGAAGAGTGTCGGTAGCGTAAGATGCAGCTGACGACCTGGCCAGCACATTCCTCATGAACTTGAAAGCTGATCCCCCCCAGCTCTGAAGGTCGACTAACCGCAGAAGACAGCCTCGGAGCAGAGGATATAAGGTCCGAAGCCGATGTCGGGTCCACGCTCACCCAAGCCGAAGTGCCAAGGGGAAGGCTCAGAGCCGAAGATTGACCCGATACCTCCCTCCCAGCTCTGACTGGCGAACTGTGAACCCTGGACCCCATGGACGGCGCCGATGGGGTCGGAGCAGAGATTGGAGCAGAGATGCCAAAAGAGGCTACTGGAGCCGATCTCAAGGCATCAGACGAAACCGAGAGCTCTGGCTCCGAAGAAAGGTCCGGAGGAGGAACAGCCAAAGATGAAGAGAGGACGGGCTCTGGAGCCAAATGGGCCGGAGCCGAAAGCAATTTAGCCAGCTCCGATGACTGGAGCAGTTTCTTCACCACTCTATAGACATCGTCATCGGAAAGTGTCCTGGAGGATCTAGAGGACATGGTCGGGGATCTGGATCTCGCTACAGGGAGACTCGTCGAAAAACTGGAGACCGGCTCCGAACTGACAAATCTGACACCGGTTCCAATAAACCTGGAGCCGATGTAGACATCATCGAAGCACTGTCTTCTATCAGCCCCGAAGCCAGTGGAGCCGAAGAAGCAATTGTAGTTTTAATAATTTTCTCCAGCGGCTCCAAGGAGACGGACAGAGCCAGAGAGTGCTTCTTAGATGATTTTTTGTCCATCTTTTTGGAAGGAGAAGACATGGAACTGGAGGATCTTTCCAAATACTCTTCAAAAGAAGGTTTCAGCAATCCTCATAAAATTAGCTTGTTCTTCCTCTCTTGCAGCACGCGGGGGCTGAAAGCATGACAGAAGAAGCAGGATTCCTGTAAATGAATAGCCCCCAAGCAATACACGCACACAGAATGCCCATCCATCAAAGACATTTTATTGTTACACTTAACACACTTTTTGAAGCCCAAAGGCCTGTGCTCTTTAGACATGTTGAGACAAGAACACACACACACACACACACACACACACACACACACACACACACAGGGGAAAACGGTAGGAGCACCTTCACCACAGAAATCAAAGAAGCGCGGGAAACTAGAGCCTCTAACTCAAACGGCCTAGAGACCACGAGGTAACCACAGGGAGGACTAAGTCCTCTAAGTTAAACGGGCCTAGCCCAGGAAAAAATGGGGAACAAACAGTCACACTACAAGGAACCCACTGACAAGGGGGATTAACCTACTACACAATCAGAACAAGAACAGAAAAACAGGGGAGGACTAGGTCCTCTAACTGAAACAGGCCTAGCCCGTAAACACCAAGGGAAATGGGATACCAGAAAAGTTCAATAAACTGTTAGAAGTAAAAACACATACACACACTAGCTATTAAAATAGCTTTTGGAGCTACTAAATCGAACAAATAGTAGAAATTTTGTACTTAGTCACGGCCAAGAGCGAGACCACGTCCGAGCTGTACGAGCAGCAAACGAGATCTGTGGGATAGGCGCATTGCAGCATGGGATACCTTTTAGCCACGAGCCAATTAAAGACTTTGAGCTAGAGTATGGCCGAGTCGGAGCCGAGGTTCAGCTCCAAACCCACAGGTAAGAATGTAGGCGAGATTGGACTACATATCAAACATTCAAATTCCACCAAAAACCAAATGTGCATACACTGGGCCACATTTGACTCCCATTGGAAACCCTGAAATTTCCTGGAAGAACTCCCCTTCGAAGTACACAAAGTTGTTAAACACCACTAACTCCACACATTGCATAATAACAAGTAAATCAATTCTACTTAAATGACTGTCATATAATGCACAATTAGAAAAATATTTCAATCCTGTTTTGTGAGGGATCACAGAAAAAGGATTAATCACATCAATAGTTCAAAAATGACATCACTCCTGCAACTGGATTAATTTAACAGTTCCAAAAAATGCCAAGAGTCCCTCCCAACAGGAGTTTCGCTCCTATTCATGTTGGCAATGATGGTCAACAAAGGCAGTTAGCAGTCCAGTCTTTGATCCCTTTGCCGCTACAATTGGCCTCAATGGGGGATCTGTACAGTTTTTGTGGACTTTTGGAACTCCAAAGACTGATGGAATTACCAGATTGTCCACTTTTAAGTGCCAATAAACATCATGAGTTATAGTCCCTTGGCTTAACATGTTGTTTAAAATAGTATCCCAGTTTGTAGTAATCCAAAGAAATTTCATTTTTAGACACACATCTATGTCACTGTCACATAAAATGTCCGTCATTTTTCTTGCATAAATACAATGATCCATTAAGACTATCCCACTCTGTCTGGTTTCAGTAGTCTCACTGACTTTTCATTAGTCAAATAATTAAGAGCACTCCTTTCACCATGGGTTAAGTTTTCACCACTCACTCGGGTTATTTGAACCATTCTGAATTGCTCTTCATACATGCGCTCATAACAAAGTTATGGTTATTTTGCTTCAATAAAGGATTTTTATGTCACAGAGTGATATTGTTGTTTGAACAATGGAGCATTGGAGGACTCTCACTGGCACGTTATTTTAGTAAGTGGTCGAATTTTTTTGTCATTGGTTACAACTTTGTAGTTGCCCATGTGGGGGTGTATAATGTTAGGTATTCCACCCTGTGGGAGATGCAGATAGACATTCTTAAGCTCTCTGCTTTTGTCTTTGACAAGGGCAAGCCCCTGACATTGAGCGGAATTTTACTATCACCAAGAATGACACCTATATTCAAAGATATAATAACTGGATTTGATAGCTGGCTAGTAAATCAGTGTCATTCTAGGGGGATCCAGTATGTGTCGGTATGGGATGAAATGATCATTAACCCCCCCCCCCCCCCTTTGCCAGGGATGGTCTGCATCTTTCGCCACTGGATTTTTGCACACTGGCTAAAATTTTGCTTTCCCCATAGAGCCATTCTTAGGCAAGGTTCACTTGATGGACATCCCAACATAGTGAACTCCAAGATGGATAACTTCAAGGCAGCACTACTAAATGTTAAAAGCCTAAACAACAAAATCTCTGAACCGGAGACCTTCCTTAACTTTCTGGATATCATCATTTGTGCAATTAAAGAAACCTGGTTCCACAGCAGTGACGGCACTTCCTGCATTCTAGGGTACAACTCCTATTGTGCATTCAGATTAACTGGCAACTGTGGGGGAGTATTTCTATTTATTCAAAACTCCACTGTTTCTCACCAGATTTCACATGAAATTGGTTGAAATCCTAGTTACACTCAATAAAATTACCACATTGTCAACTACAGATCCCCATCTATGACTCATTCTGGGCATTTAAAAAACCTTAACCAGTTAGAAATATTAGTAGTCAAACCAAATGCCTTTCTTAAAAGTGACTTCAACTATCCACACAGACTGGCATATATTTACTACCAGCAAGTTTGTCCAGAGGTTTTTGTGCTTTATAAATGCCAATGCATATGACCAAATTGTCCTCCTACCCATCAGAGATGTTAATTTTCTTGATCTTGTCCTCATAAACATTTCTTCCAGTTGCACCAGCCCACTTGTTACTCTGTTCCTAATCAAATCTGACCATCTTGTTGTGATCTTCTCTATGGAAGCCTGTTTTGTGGCTCCTGATAATGCCTTCTATATTAAGGGATTACTCAAAAAAACAATCATTTATTATTTACTGATCTTATTGATAATCACAAATGGTATAGATCCTCATCATGTCTCATAACTGCGGCTACTGCTTACTGCTTTGAATTTTACTCCCTTTTGGACAGATGATTTGAGGCAGCCATACCAGTCTGGAGTAAGCATAACAGCGAATTTAAAACTAAACCCATATGGTAGAATTAACACTTCAACAAACTCTGTTAAAAAGAAAAAGCTTCTGGACATCATTAAAAGATGTTCATTTCATCATTATAAAAGGAATTTAAAACTGCTTAAATAAGTCTCTCAAACTTATCATTAGGAAACTTAAGACCAACTCTGAACTTAGGACTGCACCTAATAACTATAAGGCCTTCTTCAGCTATAGTGGGATAATTAGATGTAACCTATAATTCTACACTGAATATATCTCAAAAAGTATCTCCCTCTCTGACCCCCAAAACACTGTCAATATTTTTGCAGACATATTTTCTACTGACCTCACTCCATCCACCCTCCCCTTCCTCTCCCCCTCCTCCTCCTGAGATCAAACTGGACCAAGTCCATTTGGCACCTTCCAAAATTAAAAATAGCTACTTCCATGTATCTGACAATATCTCTGCATGCCAGCTGAGAAGTGTAAAGTCACACTTGACAAAATCCCTCCATCAACTCTTCGTCCAGAGTCTCTCCACTGGTTATGTCTCCTAGGGGAAGGAGAATGACAGCTGTGGTATCCTTGCATAAAGGTGACCCCTCTACTGGCCCTGGAAATTAAAGTCATATTAGTCTCACTACTACTATTTGCAAGGTTTTGAAACAGATTATAGTAGAACAAATAAACAATGACATAGGTGACCTTATATCCCCAGATACACATCAGTTCAGCTTTGCAAAGGTAGTTTGCGACTGCTCAGCCTGGTTGAGTTCTTTGAAAAGGACACAGAGGCCATGAAAAAGGGGCATGCAGTCCATTCTGTTTATCTACACCTTCCCAAGGCCTTTGCCACTATTTCCCATGCTGGGATTACTGACACATTTTCCTAACTCAATATTAGGTCATATAAAGTTCCCTATATTGGTAACTGACTGTCTGGCAGAACCCGTAACTTTAAAGTCCTGGTTTTGTGCTCGACAGAAAAATGTCACTAGCAGTATCCTGGGTCCCCTCCTTTCTGGTATACACTTCTGTGACATAAAAGCCAATATCAAGGGACTCTGACTAACCAAGTTTTTTGATGATTGCAAACTGGGGGTAGATATCAAATCCCATTACGATATTCAAATTCAACAGCAAGGGCTGGACCAAACAAATGCTTGGTGTATTAATCACGGGCTTACCTTTAACACCATGAAATGCAGGATAGTTTCCTTTGGGCAATGCAGTGGAGCAGCGGTTAATGTTGTTGCCTCACAGCAACAGGTTCTCCAGTTTGATTCTTGGCTGGGCACCATCTGTGCAGAGTCTGCATGTCCTCCCTGCTTTTGCGTGGGTTTCCTCTGGGTACACCAGTTTCCTCCCACGTTCCAAAGACATGCATTTGGAGCAATTCTCCCCGGGAATCTGTTGAAAATAAGCTCTGTCCTAGTCAGACTTTCCCAGTCAACAAATGTTAAATAAATAAATCTAACATCACTAGTGCTTACCATATAGATAACATTCCAAAGGCACTTGGGTACATATGTTGATAACAGCCTCTTCTTTGATCACCATGTCTCTGGGGTGGTTAGAAAATCCTTCTTACCTTATACAGCTTATTCTTCATGACATCTCCTCAAGGTCCGAAGAAGTTATAATCCTACTTTATTCATCCTGTTGTAGGCCCATCCACTACATTTAATGCACCATTTGGCATTTACCTCACCAAGCACCTAAACCAGCTTGACAGACTTCAACATTTCCTCACCAAAACTCTCAGGTCTCAGTACCCTTAGTTACACTGACAGACTAAAAGCTCTTCTGCTCTACTCAGTGTCATACAGACACCTGATGAGTGATCTCTGCTTAGCTTTCCAGGCTATAAATGACCCAGCATTCTTTGAATTCCTCCACGTAAACAGAACAAGTGGCAAAGTGATAAAGCAAACACCTGTTCTAAAGACCTAAACACACACCATCACATCAACAAGACCAGATACTGTGCATTATATATATATATATATATATATATATATATATATATACATATATATACATATATATAAATACATATATATAATACACATATACATACATATATATACATACATACACACACACACTGTATGTGTGTGTGTGTATATATATATATATATATATATATATATATATATATATATATATATATATATATACACACACATACATACACATACGAACAGAGAAGAGAGAGAGAGTTATATACAAGTATGGGTCTATTAAAACAGAACAAGTGACCCAAATATCAACATTCACAAGGTCAACTTTACAAACATCAACACGCTACCATGTATGCACCATGCAGAAATCTCAATGCATTCAAAATAAATTTTTTTCAAAACAGTCTAAAAATGAAAATTATGCACTTACCACAATAGATATGTGCTGTCTGCTTCCATCCTTCCTCAATGGATGGGTTATCTGATCCAGTTTGGATCCAACTTTGGCCACTCTCAGACTTAAGATCCAAAGCTCAAGCCCTTCCCTTACCCATAATCCCCTGCAAGTGGAGAATTACCTCAGATTGAGATTTTCCATACCTTACTGTAAAGAGTATTATCCCCACTTATGTAAAAGAGTGACCATCTCGTAAAATAACCTACCTCCAGACAGAGATCTTAAAGAATACATGATCCAGCCAAAGGAGATACTAGTCTGGTCACTCCAGGATTTAATTATATCACATAAAAATGGGAATGAAGGAGGGAAATTGAGGAATGACAAAAGTAAGCAATACAGTTCTATCGTGATGATAAGCACATAACATTCATATCTGATCACAGCTGGTGACTTTAATAAAGCAGATCTGAAAGAAGTACTCCCGCACTACCATCAGTATGTGGACATTCCTACAAGGGGCGATATCCTGGACAAGGTGTACATAAACTTAAAGAAAGCTTATAAGGCAGCGCAACTTCCACAAATGGGGAAACTCTGACCATTATACCCTCTTGCTATTGCCATCTTACAAACCTGAACTGGTTAGAGAGAAACCCACAAAGAAACAAATCAGGATATGGCCCGAGGGGGCTACGGAGGCCCTCCAAGACTGCTTTTAAAGAACCAACTGGGATATGTTCAAGGAGGCAGCCACAGTGAATCAGTATCTAAACATTGATGAATACACTGAGGTAGTGATGGCATACATTTCAGACCGTGTTGATGGGGTAACAAATACCAAGAGTATAACTACCAGAAGCCATGGCTCACCCTTAAGGTATATGAGCTTCTGAAGGAGAGAAACACAGCTTACAGGACTAAGGAGAGAAACACAGCTTACAGGACTGAGGAGAGAAACACAGCTTACAGGACTAAGGAGAGAAACACAGCTTACAGGACTAAGGAGAGAAACACAGCTTACAGGACTAAGGAGAGAAACACAGCTTACAGGACTAAGGAGAGAAACACAGCTTACAGGACTAAGGAGAGAAACACAGCTTACAGGACTGAGGAGAGAAACACAGCTTACAGGACTGAGGAGAGAAACACAGCTTACAGGACTAAGGAGAGAAACACAGCTTACAGGACTAAGGAGAGAAACACAGCCTTACAGGACTAAGGAGAGAAACACAGCTTACAGGACTAAGGAGAGAAACACAGCTTACAGGACTGAGGACAAAACAGCCCTAAGTGTAGCAAGAGGTAATCTGAGTAGGGGTATAAAGGAGGCTAAGAGAAAGAAAGAAAGGTACAGAGCCACTTTGAAGACATGAAGGATGTAAGGAGACTATAGCAAGGCATACAGGAGATCATTGACTACAAAATCAGGTCAGCATAGTGTGAGGACAGCATTGAATTCCTGGACAGTTTGAACATCTTCTTTGGTAGGTTTGAGGAAAGAACAGGTTGGCACTAAAGCTACCCACTGATGAGAAGGATGCTGTACTCAGCCTCAGCACAGAGGAGGTAAAAAGAGAGCTAGGGAGAGTGAACCCCAGGAAGGCTGCTGGCCCAGACAACATACAAGGCAAGGTGTTAAAAGGCTGTGCTGATCAACTATCCACAGTGCTCAAAGAAATATTTAACACCTCTCTTGCCATAGCAAAAACACCCTCATGCTGCAAGGAAACTATCATCATCCCACTATCTATGAAAACCACTCCCTCCAGCCCTATCGACTACAAACCAGTTGCTCTGACATCCACTGTTATGAAATGTTTTGAGCGGCTGATCACAAAGCATCTGTCATCATGCCTACCTCCTGATTTTGACTCTCTGTAGTTTGCATAAATAGCGACAGTAACAGATCCACGGACAATGCTATCAGTAGCACTACACATGTCCCTTGATCATTTAGAGGGCAAAGACAACTATGTGAGGATGCTATTCATAGATTTCAGCTCTGCATTTAATATGGTGGTACCAATGCAGCTGACAGAAACTGGCACACTTAGGAATCAGTAAACATCTCTGTAACTGGATCCTGGACTTGCTGATGGAGAGACCACAGAGCATGCGTTCAGATAACACATCAAAGTGCATCACAATTAACACTGGAGTTTCCACAGGGATGTGTTCTCAGCCCACTGTTATTCACGATCCCGACCCATGACTGCTATGCTAAGCACAAGTCCAACCATATCATGAAGTTTGGTGATGACACCACACTCGTGGGGCTCATCACAAAGGAGGATGAAAATGTATATAGACAGGAGGTGGCATCTCTGATCAGTTGGTGCGAGGGGAACAATCTTGACCTGAATGTAAGCAAGATCAAAGAGATTATCATCAACTTCAGGAAAAGGAGAACAAACCATCCAGTGCTCATGATCAATGGTGAGAGTGTGGAGAGGGTAAGAGTACGAAATTCCTGGGTGTACACATATCAGAGGATCTCGTGGTCGGGAAACACCAGCCAACTGGTCAAGAAAGCGCACCAATGCCTCCACCTTTTAAGAAGTCTGAAAAAAGCTAAGCTTCCTCCTCATATTTTCTCCATCTTCTATAGAGGTGTAATAGAGAGCATCCTCAGCTGCAACTTCACAGTGTGGTTTGAAAGCTGCACAGTTACAGAAAGGAAGGCACTACAAAGAGTGGTGATGGCTGCAGACAAGGTAACAGGTTCCAGTCTTCCATCGATACAATATCTTATTCTGCAAGAAGCACTCGAAAGGCCACCAAAATAATACAGAACAATATGCATCCTGTGCATGGACTGTTTAACCATCTGCCATCGGGTAGGAGATATAGCATTCGCTGCAGGACTAGAAGATTCAGTAACAGTTTCTACCCTAAAGTGATTAGACTTCTGAATTCAGGCACTAGTCCCAGGGGTCTGGACACAAGTCAGTTTTTATTTGTGCAATATATACTTACATATATTCCAAGTAAGTGCAATATTTATTTATTATATCCATTGTCAGTATTATTTAACTCACTCAAGTGCAATATTAGACAAATAACTTAGGCATTTCAATATGTAGTGTGTTTTGTATTACTTTAAATAGGGTAGTTAATTGAACTCAGGGGAGGGTATTATTTTCATATACGAGTGTTGGTAAATGTCTCTGCTCTTTCTTGCATGTACTAGGTAGTATTGTATTTGTTTCCTCTACTTGTATGTGTTGTTTCACTTTCCTTTGTAATCTCAAGAATTGAGCTGATGCACAAAATTTCATTAAGGTTACATGTGTGTAGTTCTAAATGACAATGTTTACTTTGACTTTGATGTTGTCTGTTCCTCGACAGAAGGGTCAGAGTCTCTTGGGATGTTGCACAGAAGGATATTCCAGAGGACACATGAGCCAAAGTAAGCTTTAGTCCTTGATTGTAAATCCAGCTTGTAATGAGAAATGAAGGTATGGACACTGGACCAATTAGCTGCAGCACAAATGTCATCAAGGGATACTCTGGAGAAAAAGGCTGTGGAGGTAGACTCTGATCTAGTCAAGTGAGGAGGTTTGGGTAAAGACAACTTGTTCTCTCTGTAAATATGTCAGACACAATGGGATAACCCTCAAGAAAGAGTCACTTTAGATAGATACCCCTTTTCTCATTCTGGCTGTGGAAAATTTAACAAAAAAATGGATGTACTCCCCTTACTGGAGAAATTTTGGAAGAAAAAGGCAAGGTTAATAGACTGATTCGGTGATGATTCAAAAGCCATCTTTGGAAGAAATGAAGGATTGGTTCACAGAAAAATTCTATTCTTGTGGAAGACCAAATAAGGAGGTTTGCAAGAAAGGGTGTTTAACTCCAAACCCCACCAAGCAGAGGTGGCTGCCACAAAAAAAAAGGTCTTCCAAGCCACATATTTCAAGTCAGCCATAGCTGCAGGTTCAAAAGAGGGTCTAGTCAAGGCCTGTAAGAGAATGCTAATATCATATGGAGGAACGGTGTCCCTAAGGGGGAGCCTGAGAAGAATTTAAGAGAGGCAATGAAAGACTAAGTTTCCCAAACATGAAAACTGCAGATGGCTGCATGTTGGAATTTGATAGTAGAGTAGCTAGTATACTGTGAAACAGAGACACCAGAAAGTCCAGGACTGTTGAGAGAGGGTTGGAAATGTGTAAATCTTTTTATTGGAAGCCCAGACAGAAAATCTCTTCCATTTGCTCTTATAAAGTTTTCTAATAGAGGGTTTCTATAAGTTGGTCAGTATGCAAATGATTTGGGAAGAAAGTCTGACCTGTTTAGCCATCACTGGAAAAGGAAAAACCATGCAGTCAACCTGAGGGCTTGAAAGTATGGGTGATGCATTCTGGATGGCTGAGAGAGATCTGGAGTGGGGTTCGGCATCCCAGAAGAGGATATCAAATGAGATCAAAGGAAGGAAAACCACAACTGTTGGGGTCAGAAAGGAGCAATAAAGATAATTCTAGCATTCCTCGTTTGTGCTTTCTGTAGAAATTTCAGGGTGACAGGAGTAGGGGGAAAGGCATAGAGGAGTTCAGAGGGTGAAATATGGGTAAGAGCACCTCTCGTGACTACCCCTCTTGGGAATTATGCCAAAGTACCTGCTGCACTTGGTGTTGTAGGGGGAGGTTAAAATACTAAAGCACAATTAGGTCGAGTGGCTGAAAATCTGATCCATCACTGTTGGATTGAAGGACCACTCATGAGGGACAAGGATAAACCTGTTCAACCTGTCCGCTAGAACATCAGACTTTCCCATAATGTGCACTACTATTAAACATTGCCCGTTTTCACACCCTCATGGCTTCTTGACACAAGCAGCAAGACTGTGTTCTCCCCGTTTGCTGATGTACCAGACTACTGACATATTGGCTGTTTGGACAGATATCACACCTGTGGGGAGACTGTTCTTTAAGGCCTGCAATCCTAGGAAGACTGCCCTCCTCTCAAGGATACTTATGTAAAAACTGGCCTCTGTGGGGGATCATGTGCCTTGGGCCATCTTTCCCATGAAATGTCCCCCACCTAAGTTGGGAAGTACCCATGTTCACTGTAGACTGGGAAGAAGGTAAACAAAAGGCCGACACTGGAAAACTAATGGCAATTTCAGCCACCACAAATTTTCCTGAGAGAGACTTGAAAAGTAATGGACTGACATCTGACTGACCATTGTGCTGCTAGGGTCCACTGGAGCACCTTCAGGTGGTATCTGGCAAAAGAAACCAAAGTGATGGAGCCTGCCATTGAGCCCAGAAGATGCAAAATCAACCTTGCTGGTGACTTTGGATAAGAAAGAACTGCTACGGCCTGTTTGCTGAGAGTTGCAATACTGAATTCTGGCAGTCTGGATATTTGTAGGTTCATGTCTAAGTGAGCTACAATGAATTCTGTAGTCTGGACAAAGTAAAGTTTAGACTTATCTGTGTTCACAGTGATGCCTAAATGTGTACAAATCTGAAGCAAGGAGTCCCTGCCACAGAGAAGATTTCTGGTGAGGGTGGTTATTAGCTATTCGTCCAGGTATGGGAAGACTCAGCACCCTGCAGTCTAAGATGAGCTACAACTACTGCCATACACTTGGTGAACATCCTGGGAGCTGTGGCGAGAAAAGGGCAGGGATATGAACTGGGAAAGATTGGTAAATTGAAGAAATATTCAGGAGTGTCTTTCCATTTTTATATGGTAGCACATATGGACAAGTGCAGTGGTGCTGTGGTTGTGTAGTCACCTCACATCAAGAGCTTCTCCAGTTTGATTCTCACCTGGAGTGCCTTCTGTGCAGAGTCTGCATGCCCTCCCTGCATTCCTGTGGCTTTCATCTGGGTGCTCCGGACATGTGCCTGCAGTATTTCTTCCCAGGCCTCAGCTGATAATTGGCTTTGTTCCAAGTTGGACTTTCCCAATAAACAAATGTTAAATAAATAAATATCTTGAAGGTCTATTGAGCTTATCAAATCATCCCTTTCTCAGCAATGACAGAATGGACTGTACCATGACCATCCAGAACTTCATTTGTTTTATGAACTGGTTCCAATGACTTAGATCCAAAATTTGCCTGGAGGTCCCCATTTTCTTTAGCACAAAAAATAACCCAGAATAAATTCTGGATCCTTGTTGTTCTAGTGAGACATCCTGGAAAACTCAATTGTCTAGCGGCTTATTTCAAGTACTGACACTTTTTTTTTTTGCAGAGTGGAACACTCGGAAGTTTTCTTGAGTGAGGGGGCAAGAAAGAAAAGAACCAGAACAGACTCAGTTTATAATTCTCTGCACCCATGTGTGGGATGCAGGGATAAGCACTCCTTGACTGTCTCCACAGTGCAACAGTCAGGCAACTATTCAGGAACATGGGTAAAACCTACCAAAGAATGGACTCCGAAAGCCCTGGTTTTAAAAACCACCTCTGCCTCGGGTGCAACATCCACCATTAGAATCCCCCCTCTGCCTCGAGGGGGGGGGGGGTCACTGGAAGTATCAGAACCAAAACCTTGCAGTTTACATCTTCTTCCCTCCATTTTGGTTCATAGAGAAGGACCTCTGTGGGTAGAAAACTGGATCCTTACATTAGACAAGGTTTTATCATCTTGTTTACTTCTGGATAGCATCTCTTTAAACTTTGACCCCAACAGTGTCTAGCCATCATAGGAGACATTGATAAGACATTTTAAAGTACTCTGCAAAGTCAAGCAGGCACATTCAGGCATGCTTCCAACAGTTATGAAGGTGCACACAACTCTGAAACTGCCTTCTGTTGTACTGGAAATGATGTTAAGACATGTTCAAAAGGGAATGAAAGGTGGCCAAATGCAAATTTACAGACTTTTTCTCCTCTGCAGATAGGGACCCTGAGAGAGAGAGATTTGGTGAGCTCCTTGGTCAAATCTTTCTGGAAATGTGCCACTTCTGCCAAACCATTCAGCGACCTAAGCACAAAGGTCTCTGAAGTATAAATTTGCTTCCCAAATCCCTCCTGTGCCTTGGACTCCCTGTTGGGAGGATGGACAGTGGAGCTTTCCTCAGCAAGCTCCTTTTTGGTGGCTGCTGCCACCACCACTGAATCTATGGCAGGCCCCTGGCTCCAATAAGGCCAATCCTTTGGGGAGACCAAAAACTTACTGGGTTTGCATGGGACTGGTTCAGCCATGTCTGGTTCCATCCATGCCTGCTTGGAGATCAGGTCAGCCATCATGTCCGCAGTAGTGATCACCCAAGAAATAGAAGGGCCATCCTTGAAAGCCTCCAGAAATACTGACTCCTCCTAGGATGTGGGCTTCAGAAGACCACCCGCTTTTGGTCTAAGCAGTTCCAGGATTTCACTGAATCAGATGTCCTCAAGGGGGATCTGGGGGACCCCTACTTCTCATAGAAGTCAATATCTTCAGTTAAGGACTCCAGGGGCAGTCAAATTGCCTCCGTTTGTGTGAAAGCTTCTGTGGAGCTTCTCTAATGGGGTATTCTGTAGTGGCCTCGGAAGCAGAATGGAAGACCTCAATAGGGACCAGCTTGAGGTTATGAGGGGCTGGATGTCTCAACAGGCTAGAAAGAGTAGGATCAGGACCCAAGGAACTACTATGGAGGTAGGATGGTTCTGTCCAGAAAAGGGAAGTCCTCTACCTACAAAGAAAGAGCAGTCTCTCAAAGGCTTCAAAGGCAGAAGTTGAAACCAAAATCGAGATCCTCCTGTAGGAGATGAATTGCCCAACACAGACTGTTCACCTTGGCTCCAAAGCCAACATAGGTGTTGAAGCTCTGAGGGAAGGGAAGTTTCTAAAAAACTTCAGAGTCAAGCCAGAACCACTAGATCGAACACAGACACCTCAACTCTGAGTCTGAGCCACTCAGGGCGGACTTGATCAGAAAAGCTGTCAGTCAAAAAAGACCACCTCTTCAGATCTGACAAGACAAACCCCAAGACACACTCTCTTTCAAAAGCCCAGAATCTGACGGTGAGATCAGAGAAGCAGTGATAATATGATAAGGGATGGGACCATGCTCACAGGTCCAAAAGTGCTCGGAGCCAGGAGAACCCCCAACTAGATCTGGGTTCTGAGGAAATGCCCCATCATTCTATCCATGTCTGCTTCAGAAAGGTTCTCAGAATACCACACAGACCAGAGGGATGAGGCAGTGGAGGAGGGTCTGGAAGAACAGTGGAAAGCTCTTCCTAGAATGAATAATGACTGCAGTCTGGGTGAAACTGGCTCTTAGGAAAAACGTGGTTCAGGCAATGGAGGGGGTGCCAGATCTAATGATGATAGGCTCCAATGCTGATGTTGGATCCAAGGCCTCAGGAAGCTTCAGAGCCAGAACCAAGAAAGAAGAATGACCTGGGGACCGCTTCTTGGAATAGTTTAGTTCTTTGATATTCTCCTCGTTTTTAGGCTTATTACCACTCTTCTCACCCTTGGAGTTGTCAGAGGTTTCCCAGACAAAATGGGAGACAGCAGAAACAGAAGAAAGGGAGAAGGAAGCTTCTCTCATGGAGGCAGGGAGGAGACCTTTCAAAACTAATTTGTTTCTCCTTTCCATAACGGCTCTAGTATCAAAACAGCAACGTCCAAACACTAAATGCACTTAGTGTGTTCACCTGAATTAGGAATTTTATGGCTGTAGGTCACACATTTTTTAAACTCTGATGTTTTATCAAATATTTCAAACTGAGCCTACACCAACACCTAAAAAGACAACAACTACCACAAAACACACAGTACCAATTTTCAAATACTAATAACAGCAAATAATAATCCAATCTAAAAGAAAAACTGTCCAAAAAGTACAACTTAGACGGGAAAAAAAAGGTATTGGTAAAACTTTAGTGATGGGGAAAGAGCACCAAAATGGCAGAAAACCTATCTAAAAAAATTTTTTTTTGGGGGAAAGGAAGGTATCCTTCAGGAAGTCCTCCACCCCTGACAACTATCATATTGACGGCACACCCCTAGGACTTGACCCATTAGCCGGGGACTTGGGGACACAGACCGTAATCCAGCCGTTGACCATCACGTGTCTACAGTAATGATGAAATAATTCTTTGTTGAGCAAGTTATAAACAAAGGTATGGCATCTAGGTCCAAGGAAGTTACTGTTCCACTGTATTCAACATTCTTCAGACCTGACATTGAGTACAATTTCCACTTTGGTATATATCTAACCAGGTACAGAGGTTTCTCACTAAAAGAATACAGGGTGAAAGTAACATGTCATATGCAAGTAGCCTCATGGCCCTATCCCTGTATTCCGTCTCCTACAGGCTGTTGAGGGGAGATCTATTCCTGGCATACAATGCATTATCAGACCACACCATGACAGACCTCCTGCATATCCGCAAGACAAACAGCACCAGAATTACCTGTTCTAAAGATTTTAACATTGTCTGTGATATAAAAAGAACCTAGTGGAGAGAAAGATATGTATCTCAAAGACTACCCTTTCCCTGGAACAGGCTCCCCATCTATGTGAAGCAGAGTTCCTTCCTAACCTAATTCAAGTGCAACTTGGACAACTGGATGGGGAACAAAAAATTCATCCCTGGTTTGGCACTATGTCTCTAATGGACACAGGCAGCCTATAAATAGTTATCTCCCAGGTCACTGTTTGCAAATGCATCATCTCCCAAGCCCCTGTTTGCACTTATCAAGGGTACAAGTGCTTGTCAGAGATTTGGGATACATGGTTAGGCTTAAAAAGGCCTTTAAGGTCATTACCCTAGTAAACATCTATGAACCTATCAGAACAAAAAAGTAAGACCTATAAAAGCTAGAGGAGGATATAACCCACAACTATATCAGAAAAAGGTAAAAACATCACTTTGACTATCTACACCCAAGTCCAAGCAATGGACATTGCTTCTTTAGCAAAGTTAAAGCAAACAGGATCTGAGGTAATTTGCTACTTGCATGGGATTGTGGGTAAGGAGTGAAGCCTGAGCTTTATATTCAAAGTCCAAGAGACCCATGCATTGAGAAACAGATGGAACGCAACTTCGAACACCTAATGGTCAAACCATTATGTTCGAAGTTACATAACTTCGACTGCATTAAAAAAAAAAATTACAACGGACAACAAAATAAACTGTTGTAAGCAGGGGGGCAAGCTCCCTTGCACCCCCACACCCCCCGCTACTTAAATATACCAACTCCGAGATCGCACCACATTGAAGTGAATGGAAACCTCCGCCTATTGAGATTTCCATTCACATGCTCGAACTTTTACAAATTTGAACATATGGTCTCGACCATATGTGGTTCAAACTTGTAAAAGTTCGATGACGTGACAGGAACCCATATATATATATATATATATATATATATATATATATATATATATATATATATATATAGACACACACACACACACACATGTGTGTGTGTGTATAACCATACAGATATAGATTTTATACAGACACACATATGTATGGCTTCCATTCAGTGGATCTAAGACACAGTTGGTCAAATGTTTTTAGCTGTGTCCTGATGCAGTGCATGAATGATGAAAATGTGCCAGATGCTGGACACTTCTAAGATGGCCGCACACTGATCAACAGCTTAACTTCAGCACTTCCTCTGTGAAAAAACAAAATTGAGATATAATGGCCAGGAACACTGCCATTATTGTATATTCATTTGCTGGCTAGTAAGTACACTCCCTGGATACCAGCAAAGAAGAAAGTAAGAGACCCTGAAAGAAAATCAAGTAACAAAGGTGAAGAAAACCACTGACTTGGAAGAATATTGGAGCTGTTCAGCAAAAATAAGTTCATGCTCCACAGCTTTGGCGCAGACATGGCTTCCAGTTTTCTAGAGGAAAAATAAGTCAAGTGTACTCTGAGATGATTAAGATAAACACAACACTAAAGAAATATATCAACTCAAATAACAAAAGGCTGGAAAATGAAGGAAAAAAGCTTTAAATATCAGATGAAATGATAAAATTGCTAAAATCAGAGGTCAAAATGAAGAAGAAGTTAGCTGAGTATGAGACTGGTCAAGAAAATATGTTTCAAACATTGGTACAATTATTAGACATAATATGCAGGAAAAACCTGAGATTTTCTGTTGTACCAGTGACAATGGAAGGAACAGACTGCATTCATTTTATAAAGCCACAAACAAGCAACTAGACTGGTATTTCACATCAGGATTTGTTACCTGAAAGAGAACATCATGTATATACTTCAAACATGGTCATGAGAAAGCAGCAAAGACTTGTATTAGCAAAGATGCAATCTTACCAGCAGAAAGAGTTAATGTTGAGAAAACTATGGCAGAAGGGCAAAATATTAAAAGCTGGAGACAGTAGAGTGTTTGTGAAAAAAGATTATTCACTGAACATCAGGCAGAAGAGAAGCAGATTTGTTCCAGAAATTGGGGAATGTCGAGAGTCAGGTGTGAGATATTTTTTCCTGGAGAACCAAAGTCATTTTTGATGCAAAACAAGCTAAAGAGGAAATACAAAACTATATTCAACAAAAAGTGAGCGATCAAGCAGAAGGGGACTCTGCTTCTCATTCTTCCACTGACTAATGTTCCAAAAAAAATGCTTGAGAGACAGAAAAGCACAGGAGTTGACTAGAACAATTAGGAAGTACCTTGAAATTGAACTGGAGTCTGGAGTTAGAAGATAAAGATAACAGAAAAAAGACCAGCAACACAGAAATTAGTGAACAAATGTGAGATTACAAAGCATCAGTAATAGCATTTGTGAAATATGGCTGAACCAGAAAAAGTGGGTAGAATGGATCTTTATTTACTTTGTTAAACTTGTGGGGGACTAAAAGGCTTTTGCTCCACTTTATATCATTAATGTTTGGAAAGACACTAAGGGGAAGGGAAAAGGAAGGAAACGATAACCAAGTAAAACAATTTATATTATTAACAGTATTTCTATGAAACTTTTCTTGATATAAATTACATGTTATATAGTAAAGCATTTTCAGATATTGTATGTGATCAAGATACTAAACAGATGCCTTCTTTCTTATTTTTTAGTATTAAGAAATGTGGGCATTGCAATGTTTATTTGCAGCTTGAGGTTGGGGATGGGGTATAAAAAGTGCAGAGATCATATCATATTTAGCGCTGATATGTGCATCTTAATTTTACATAAATGACTGTCTGGATTAAGACCACTGATTAAATATAATAGCACATTTTAAGTGGGGGGAAAAGTAAATAAAAAACACTGAATGTAATGAAAAGTTTCCCTTTAGCAATAAATGTCCAGCATGGCTTTAGAATTCTGCAGCTGAGGGCTACATTTTTTCTTATGTTTCCAGAAGATAAGCTGATTATAGGGCAATAAAAAGCCAGAGCACTGGTTTCTTTGAAGCTAAAAGCTAATGTTTTGTAAAAGCACGAGAGTTCATTTTCACATCTGGGAGGAAAATAAAGATAAAACAAGAACAGACAGCAATTTGTGCAAGTAGGAGCACAAGCAGTAACATGTCTCTTAGTCTCTTATACATAACACAAGCAGAAAGTTACAATTCAAAATGGAAAGGGAAGATGATGAAGAGGGGGGGGATTCAAAAATAAGGAGATAGTGTGATTTTGGATGCATACCCTTAAGGAGAATAACGGCAGTCATACAGAATATTATATACGTGAAGTAGCAGAATGTATTCTAGTAACTAAGGTAACGCGGGAATGGAGGAAGGAGATTCTGCTGATTGGGATGACTGCAATTAAGGTTACAGATAATAGACAAGAGGGGGTTGGAATTTCCTGAAGGAAACTGGCAAAGGAACAAAGGTATTGGGTAAAATAGAGAGAAAAATCTAACAGAGTGGGAAGAGGTCAAGAAGAAATTTGGACTGCAGGCTACAGACTGCCTTCCCTATCAGGGATTGATATCAGAGTATAGGCAAACAGAAAAGGATAGGAGAATCCTAAGTGAAAGATCTGCACTAGTGGAGGTTTTAGTTGACTGTAGAAAAAAAGCTGCTGTTGAAAAACGAATAATTAGTAAATATTGCACAATAACTATAAGAATCAATCACAGAAGATTAGAAAAGAATGGGAAGAGATATTGGAAAAGCAATTCACAAAGAAACAAGATGACATATGTACAGCTCCTAAATATGCAACAAAGTCTAGAAGATTTAAAAGTTTTGCTTGGAAGTATTTGCTTAAGTATTTTTATACAACAAGCAGACTCCAAAAAATTTTCCTCAGGTAGATGGCAAATGCTGGAGGTATGATTGGGAAGTAAGAAGTAACTGGGAACATATCTTTAGGGTATGTAATGAGTTGGCAGACTTTAAAATATCTCTACAGAGTACTCTGTCAGAAATACTGGGTGAGCAAACGGATGTAACTAAGGAAATTTTTTTAGCTGGGACACAGGATCTGAATTGTCGAGACATAATAAAGCATGGTCAAGTTTAATTCTGATGGCTTCCAAAAAAGCAATTACTAAAAAATGGAAATCAAAAATTAAACTAACCATATCTGAAATTTTGAATATTTTAACATAAGAAAAAAGAAAAAATGGAAATTGTGGGAACTGATCAATATTATTTAAAGTAAAATATTTTTCCCCAAAGCAAAGTTTGAAATAAGAAATGTTTGCTTTTAATGCAACGTTTGAAATAAGAAGTGCTAGCTTTCAATACAAGATTAAAAGGAAATTTTCTTTTTCTAAAATGCAGAAATGTAACACGCATGGCTTGAACTGCAAAGTTAAAAATAGATATGGAAAGTACAATGTCATTAGCACAGCAGCTATGTTTCAGTTAGACACCTGTTAGAGCAATTTCGCAAGAAAAATATAAAACATGCTTAGTTTAGCTTATCTGTGAATACATGTGGTTTAGAGCCAGTTCACAGAAAAAATATAAAACATATCTAGTTTAGCTTGTTTGTGAAATCATGTGGTTGTGGGCTTAAACTGTCACAGTAAAATGGCATCCTGTTATGACAAATTGGAGCACACAAAGAAGGAAGCTGTTGAGATATCTGATATTTTAAAAGGAAATAACAAGGACCTTTTGTGAGTTTCCAGGTGCAGAAATGAAGAAATAAAATACAGACACATCAACCGACATGAAGATGACATGGAACAAAAAATCTGACATGCAAACCACAAAGACACTAAAAAATAACACTTGCTGCTATCTAAAAGTGTATATAAGCTGGACACTGCTTGCTTTTCTTTGGAGCCGTCTTAAATCAAGTGTGCATTGATCCTAGGCACGACAGTTCGTGAGAAGTAAATACTTTTTTCTAGCTGTGTTATAATGGAACTGAAAAAACTCGGACAATATAACAGTTGCGATTCAGCTCGAATATGACCTTTGATATCCATTACTAGTAGCTATTGTATTTGGCGCCATAATTTTTACATCAGTTCAACAGGTTGATAGTTTCCAGTGCTTCTCCTAGGTGGAATCTGAGTTATGCCACTGTACCTGTCCACAGACGTTTCACCATCAATTCGTCTGTTGAAGTAGACAGTTTCTTCAAAGTGACCTCAGCTTGATCACCTGTTCGTGATCTACAGAAAATATGGTAAATTCTTCACAGCTATAACATAGATGCCATTAGAGACTTAACTTTAAAATGCCCACATTCTGTAGAAATAGATTTACATGATACACCAGAGAAAGTCTGGTCTAATTTACAAACATGTGAAGAAAAAGGCAAACTGGTTCCAACACAGCACTCTTTAATAGCAACACAACAAGGTAAGCGCTTTCACGGATTACATCCGCTTCCTCAGACCAAAATATTAAAACTCAAGTCACATCTTTAAACATTCTAGCAGCCAATGAGGCACACTAATCACTGAACCAATTCAACACATTCATTGCCTTGTCTAAGCAGTGAAGAAACTAACATCAGTGTGTAAATCAGCAACACTATAAAACATACATTGCAGCTCAAAAATTGCTAAGTACATAATTAAAACTGACTCTGGTCTATCACATAAATATAAATTATAAAAATGTATCAACATTTAAATATACTAAAATATATATATAAATATATATATATATATAAATATATATATATATATATATATATATATATATATATATATATACACACACACACACACACACATACATACATACATACATATAATAAAATCTGTCTAAAAATATGTATATAAAACTGGTCAATCTTGTGGACATATAAAATAAAAACCATAGCAAAGATATATATAAGAAACCAAGGACATAAGCCTGGTACTACTTGGTCAATGTTTCAGTGCTCTAGCTTTTAAAAAGGGCTTCAGAGACACCTTACAATTGAGACCTGGTGGTATGTCAGCTTGATAACGTATAATCCACTTCTGTTCCACTGATTCTGTCTTATTATTGATGCCACCACTTCTAATACTATCGAGTATGACTTCTAGAACAAACAATTTAAACTTATGTGTAGTGCTTTCTTTCGCAACATGCATGGCCAACGCACTTGTTTCCTTAGCATTCCTAATGTCTCATGGGTATTCTAAAATTATCTCCTTGAAGGCTCTATTAGTTTTGCCTATATAGAATGAAAAACAGATAGTACAGAAACAAAAATATACAACGTGCTTGGTACGGCAATCAGCATATAAAGTGGTGCTAATCTCAAAGCCTAATTGTGGATGTACAAAAGTGCCCCCCCATATATACACACACAAGCCATACATCTCCTGCATGGGTATGTAGCCATTCTATCAGATTGTACAGCATTCTGTCTACTCTTGGATTTATAACATAACTGGTTCTTAAGAGATTTGTTATTTCTGAAAGTAAAACTGGGTTGGCGACCTATAACATCTTTGAGTCCAGGATCAGTCAAGAAACTATCCCAATTGTTCTCAACATCACATACAATGCACACATTGCTAGCAAAAGTTAGTGGCATCCTAACCCCTACAGTACTACTGGTGATAATATTAGATGGAGAATCAACAGCTCTACCATTTGTTTGGGCATTTGGGGGAACATTCTCAAAATAAGGTCTACATCTTCTATTTCTCCCCACCCAAGCTGCACTAATCTGAGAGTCAATGGCAGTGGGCTTATATCCCCTCTCAATAAATTCCTCCTTCAATTTGGCTAGTGCAAGAGTTAGCTGTGTATCATCGCTATGGAGATGCATCATGCGATAAATCTGCCCTTTTAAAACATTACTTTTGTGATTTGGAAGCATACTGCTGTTGTGGACTATGTTATTCCTCCTAACGTCCTTCCTATATATAGTAGTGGAAACAGATGACAGGGCATTTTACTCACTTTTACATCTAAAAATCAATCTCTTCTGATGAATATGTATACGTAAATCTCAAAAAGTCATTCAATCCATTGAGGTACCGTACAAATTGTACTAACTCCTCTTCTATATCTTGCCATAGCAAAAAAATATCGATAAAACGTTTGAACCATTTTATCGAACTACAAAATCTATTATTGGAGAGAACAAACAGTCTCCCAATTCACAAGTGTTAGGTTGGCGTAGCTATTGGCAAAAGCAGTGCCCATAGCCACGCCAACCTTCTGTATATAATGGGAGTAATTGAAAATAAAAACATTATTCTCAAGGATAATCTCTAAAAGAGTACAAATGAGTTCAACTTTGCTAGTAATAAATCCATTGGCACATAATATTTCTCTAATATTCTCAATCCCCCAACTATTGGGGATAACAGTGAATAGAGAGGCAACATCAAGTGTGACAAAAAAGCAATGACCAGATAAAACATCTTGCTGATTATTCAGCTCTTGCAAAAAAACCTTTAGTATCTCTAAGCACAGTATGACAACTGTCTAGCAGATCTGTTCCCCAGCCCCTGCTGGACACTATAGGACGCATGGGTGGATGGTGTAAATTCTTATGTATCTTCGGAAGGCCATAAACAACGGGTACTACTGGATGATCTACTTTGAAATATTCAAACAGTTGTTCAAAGATTAGTCCTGCCATAAGCAGATCAATCACATAAAACTGCATTCTATGCATTACAAACATGGTTTGAATCTTCTATGTGAGACATGAAATGCAAATCTGGAATTTTTAATGTTCAGAAATTAGATAAAACTTGTGTTTGTAAATGGATATACGTTTATGATCAATAACATAGAAAACTGTAAGGCAATTCAAAAAGACAGTTTTTTATGTGGCAGTAAATTTCCACAATTATGTCTGTCTTGTCACAAAACTATAGTATGTAAGACATACAATAAGGTATATCCTATTTTGCCAAAAATATATGTTTGATTCTATTGTTAATACTTATTCAGATACAGAACAGTTCAATGTACCTTCTGCTGTCATGCTTTTGTCAGATATGATAAAAACTATAGATAATTTTCTTTGTCTTAAAACTTTACCTAAATATAACGTGGTAAAAATGTATGATGACTATTGTCAGGAATGGAATAGCTTACATGAAAATGTTACTGATGAAAAAAAATAGGATGAGGATTTTAAAAAAAAAATCAGCACATTTGCAGGAAAAATATTACAAATGCACAAGAAAGTTCTGAGATAGTGAGATATATCCGTAACCTTTTAACAGATGCATTAAAAGCCTTTCATACCTTTCCTAGGGACAGTAGTAAGGGACAGGAACGCCATCTTAAGGTACAGCCTCAAAATACCAGACTTTAAAAGACAAAATGTAGGTTTTAAATCAAGAACTGGATAGAGCCCAACAAGATTTACTAAGGGCACAAACTACAGAACTTAATTAACAAGACAATTAGAAAGAGCCCAAGAAGATTTAGAATGGGCACAAAATACACCAAATGACATTCTGCAGGGATTGGCAGGAATGGCAGTTATTTCTCCTGCTGATATTTATCAACAGTCTCGTTTATTGCAGACTCTACCTCAGTGACAAGACAAAAAAGGATTTTTTTCAATATGTTGGCATCTGAAGAATGGTTGACATACACTGTGGGTCTACCTGGAATGATGCTCTGTGTGGAGTTTTTTTTTGCATTTACTCCCAAATGTTTAAAGTCAGATATAGAGGCTGAAAAATGTTCTCCAGACAGTAGGACAGCTTGTATGACAGCTATTCTTAAAGCATATACTCAGGGTCAATCTTTGACAGCTGAATTATTTGATTATTTTAAAATCACGATTTCGGACAAATTGATGAAACAAGCTGACCATTTTAAGTTAGCTTTTCAGGTGCTCTATGGTAAAAACGACGACCAAATGAAAGAACCAGAGGTGCAAAAATGAATACATACCTTTTTAAATCAAATAAAGGGAGTACCGGGTGACATTAAATACATTCATGAATTAGGGTCTAAGACCTTAGAAGAAGTGGTTCAAAAACTCATATGAGGTAAGACAATGGGGTATGATGGAAAATTATATACACACAATATCTTTTGTGTAGAGGGTGAACAAAGTGTTGATTTTATTGGGAAGGGAAGAGGACGTACTAGGTGGTCTGATGAAAGGACAGGGGAACCACGGGCGACTTCTATTCCAGCGATGGAGATAGTTCAGGAAAACAAGTGGTATGTTTTACTTGCAAAAAAATAGGTCACATTAAACAAGACTGCCATATTATAAATGATGGAAAGCAAGCCAAATACAAAAAGGTATATATGCAGAAAATATTGATTTTTCTAAACATAAATCTAGGGAACAAAATCAAGAAGAGAGAGGCATAAATGATGACAAATGATCAAAGGATCAAAGTCGAAATGATTCAGGGGAAAATCAGGTATGTCCTGAAGAATACACAGAAAATCCCCCATATAATCCTTCATTTGGCATGGGTCGGGAAATAAAATGTGAGATAGAAAGTACAAAATACACTAGACAGTGATGACATGAACAGTAAGCGAGGAAAAGAACATGCTGTCTGTGTAATTAGAGGCGTACCCAGGATAATTGATCAAAGTGAATCTGATTCCAATTAGGGGTGTTCCCCCCAACCAAGTAACTTTTCTGACTACTTTCAAATGCACAAAGGATGGATGTCCATTAGCAGAAGTATGGGAGGAGGGGACATTATGGAAGGATGTTTTAATTGACACCGGGGTGGCAGTCTCGGTCACCAACAAACAGTTGCCTGTTAATCCATTAAAGCAATCCTACATTCAAGGTTTTGATGGCAGCACTTGCATTGCTGTGGCTAGCAAACCAGTTAAAATAAGTTTCAAAGAAAATGGAACTCCAGTGGTTGGCACATGTCTTATGAGTTCCAGTTGTGGAAAACAATTCTCAGGGTAGATATCTTAGGTAAACTGGGAATAGTAACTGACTTGACAGGGTTTTGTGGACCACCAGTGAAGATGACAGGACTAATACTGTTGATTAATTTTCCTGTTTTGTGATAGATGCAGACAAGTACAAAAAAGACACTGACAAAAGGCACTCAGAAATGCAGGACAAATGGGAAAAAATTAAGCAACAATTTCAGCCCTTATGGGCTACTTCAAAGACAGACTGTGGTAAATTAGAAGTGCTGATCAGTGTAGGTAGTCCCAATGATTATATTCCGCCACTTCAGAAGCAATATCCAATTCCCAAAGAGGTGGAAAAGGATACAAAAAGGTGTATAGAAGAATGGGAGCAGGCAGGCATAATACAGAAAGGTTACAGTCCTACAAGTTCACCAGTTTGGCCAGTGGAAAAGGATGGAAGTTAGATTAGTTTTTGATTTATGCAGAGTTAATCAATTCACGACCCCTTGTGCACATTTGGTTCTGGGGTGCCGAAATTGGCAGCAAGAATAAAACCCTCAAAGTAAATGGTTCACAGTCATTGATTTAGCTAATGGATTTTTTGCAGTCCCTTTACAAAAGAAAGATTGGCAATGGTTTGCTTTTACCTTTGACAATCAACAGTATGCAATGATGCAATTGTTAAAGGGATTTAAAAATAGCCCTGTGATTTTTCACCAAGTTGTAGGGGAAATTTTAAAACAGACAGTGTCATTCATTACATTGATGACATCCTCATTCAATCAGAAATGGTAGAACAGCATGAAAAACTTCTTAAGAAAGTTTTAAATGCACTACAGGATGTAGGATTCAAAGTTAACAGTGAAAAGGTTCAGGTTTTTTCACAGGAAGTGAAGTTTTTGCGAACAATAGTCTGTCCCACTGGCAGATCTCCTTGCAAGGACAGAGTAAAAGGAATTCTGGAATTGCCTCAGCCACTGACCATTTCAGAACTGCATAAATTCCTAGGGATTATTAACTATAACAGAGAGTTCTTAGAAGATTACGCAGAGGCTGCTGTGCCCCTATATAAAATGTTAGTTGATCAAAAGGAGGAACCATGTATGAAATGAGGACGGAAGGAGGAAGAGGTTTTTGAACTCCTAAAGAAAAAATTATCACAGGCCACTGAACTAGTAGTGCCTGACAACAGGCAAAGTTTCATTTTACAGGCAGCTGCAGGAAATTAGAACATTTTGGCAGTTCTCCTGCAATATTGGTCTCAGGAAAATTAGGGCAAGGTAGAAAGGACACTCTGACCAGTGACTTTCTGCAGCTGGAAGTTAACCCCAGTTGAGAAGGGATATCACCCATGCATTCAACAACTGTTGGCCATTTACTGGGGAATCAAAAACAGAATACTTGACAGCCCTTTCAAAAATAATTGCGCAGACACCACATCAGTCTATTAAGATTCTACTAAATTCCACGGAAATGAATAAAATCACAGAAGGGGTGAGTCAGGCCATTTTTATGAAATGCATGATTCTGTTCAGTACCAAGAATGTACAAAAACAGATAGGGGACAAATATCTTTCAGATCTTGTCAGTTATGATGAAAAAACCCATAATTGTGTTCAGAGTTTAGATCGCCCAGAAGCCTCACCTTGAAATGCACATTTCCCAAAGTAGTTTACACAGTTTATATATATATATATATATATATATATATATATATATATATATATATATATATATATATATATATATATATACATATATATATATATATATATATGGGCCGAGATTTTGGAAAGATGGGAACTATTTGATGGGATTTGCAGCAATCCCAGGAGATGGCCAAAAGCCTATTCTAAAGAAACTGCTAGGTTATATGTCAGCTCAAAGAGCAGAATTAGAAGCAGTAAAATAAGTTTTACAACATTTTGAACCTGTCAATATTTACAGTGACAGTGCCTATGTGGTAAATTCTTTACGCTTATACATGGCAATTTGGGCCAGAAAGGGATTAGTCAACAGTGTTGGCAAACCCCTAAAACATGCTCCAGTACTACAGGAGTTATGGGCATTAATTACCCAAGACAATTTCCAGGGAAAGTGTAGTATTGTCAAAATCAAAGCACATCAAAAACGTAACACAGAAGAAGCTAGAAGAAATGCTGTGGTGGATGTCAAGGCAAAACAAGTGGCTGAAACAGGTGAGTGGCTAGACCCACACGAGTGCTTTGAGCACACAGACAAGGTAATGTCAGCTGAAAAAACTACACCTATAGAAATACAGGATTTGGCAACCTTTCAAAAACAGAAAGGGTTTCCTAAAGAACTTAACAGGTGTATGCGGGAAGGGAATGCCAAACAGGCAATTTTTGTCTATCCAATACCAGATGGAAAAAAATACCACATGTCCCAGGAGATCTAGCTAGACAGTTGGTGGAATATAATCACAAATTTTGGGCCACATAGGTACAGAGAAGTTCTGGAGTATAGTGAAACAGAAGAGGTGGAATCCATGTCTAAAAAATCTGTTTAAGAAAGTATTAGAGGGATGTTTGGTTTGTCTACAAACTAATGCAAATGTAAAGAAACCTCAATTGCATAGAATACCAGTGGCAGATGGACCATGATATGCTATCCAGGTAGATCATGCAGGGCCCCTTCCAGCTGCAAAAGGGGGATACAGATATCTGCTGGTGGTGGTTGATGTGTTTTCAAAGTGGTTAGAAGTAATTTCCACCAACAGTATGACAGCTAAAGCCACGGCTGAGGCATTATGGAAAAAAAATTTGTCCACTGGGGTTGACCTCGGGTCATAGAATCAGATAATGGACCCCAGTTTACAAGCCAAATAATGTGGCATTTGTACAAATTGTTGGGGATTCAGCATCGGTTTCATGTTCCATACCATCCACAGTCCAGCAGAATTGTTGAAAGGATGAACCGGACAATCAAATAAAGGTTAAAAAAGGCAAGGATTGGGTGAGATATTTGCCAGGTATTCCATTAGGCATTAGGGCTACACCTAACAGTAAAACAGGAATTTCACCTTTTGACGTGATGACAGGGAGGAAAATGCCCCTCACACGTCCGTGTGACCCAGAAACGGTGGATAATCAACCATAACTGACAGCAGTAGAACACCAAAAATGGATGAAAGATATACAGGGGGTATTGTATGTGACACTATAGCCAAAGAACAGGCTTACCATCTGTGGAAGGGAATGCCAGTGCTTCCTGAGGAAATGAAACTACAGTGTGGAGATGAGGTGCTTCTAAAAAAAACTTCCAGAAAGGGGGACCATGGGACAGTAACTGGCAGGGTCCCTATGAGGTGATAGAACAGATATGGCCATTAGTATACAGAGTACAGAAGGTAAACAAGGTAAAGATTAATCCTAGGAAACAGGGGATATCCAAGCAAAACCAACACACCATGCTGGTTCATAGAAATCAGTTTAAGTTAATAAAAGTCAAACAGTGTTAGGAAATTAACAGTCTGTTTAAATTTGTTTCTAGATGCCGATATTCCCATTTGGAAGGAAGCCAGAACAAATGGAGGAAACTAGACCGGACACATGGAAATGCAAGTTTTGGGGGTGCATGTTAATAAACCATATGCATTCTGATGTTACTGTATATAGTGTTTATAATAGAGATGTATGAACAGGACAAAGCAATCCAAAAAAGAGATGTAAATACAAAACGTGATGCAAATAAGAAAATTGCAAAGAAAAAAATATACAGAATGGGGAGAAATACTCCGGTATAATAAATCACGACAACAGAGACCTCATGATTGGATACCTGATTTCAATACATTTTTGGCCATGCAAAATTTGTTTGCAAGGGCACACAAGTCAAATTGTTGGGTTTATAGCCACATTTCTTACAGAGGGAAAATGCCATCACATGCAGCCCCTGTAGAGGTTATGTATACGGGATTTATGTTTAAAAGGTCTTATAAGAATAAGATTGTAAGACAATCAGCCACAAAAGAACATTTACAGGTGGCAGAAGCAGAAAGAGGGATACTCTGTTTTCAAAAGAAAGGGACAGTCAGGGTTGGTATTAGCAATTGTAACTATTCCATCACTTTACTCCAGCTCTGCTCACGTGAAAAGCTTGAGTATCATGGAGGGGTTAATAAAATAAAAACAGTATGGGAGTTAACACATAGTTCTTTTGAGGAAGGGATGAAAGACTTCTTCAGCAGTGATGTCACGATTAATTTAATGGACTAAGGAGAACGTCAAAATTCTGGCAGAAAGGTTCTTTTTCATATGTGGAAAGCATGCTTACAAATGGCTACCAATAGGATGGTGGGGATCCTGTTACATAGGCTATGCAGTTCCAATCATGAGAATTACACACACATTACCGGAGGACATGGTAAGAAATCACTGGAAAATGAGGGAGGTCCGTGACAGTTTTTCCAAAATAGGTGATGATATAAAACAGTTGGACTTAGTCTTATTTCAAGAGCTGGGATCTTTCCCTGGTATGGTGCTGCTAAGGCAATATGGGAATTACAGAAAGTTGCAAAGCCGATGGAAGTATTAGCAAATGCAACTTATGGAGCTACCTCAGATATAACAGAGGAGATGGTAGCAATGAGGACAATGGTCTTCCAGGACAAAATGGCCTTAGATTACTTGCTTGCTAGCCAAGGGGGGTATGTGCTCTGGTGGTTGAGGAACACTGCATGTTTATTCCTTATAAATCAGAATCTATACAGCAACATTTAGGGAGCATTGCCGATGTTTCATTAAAATAAAGGGAAAACATGGAATACAGAGTGGTCTGATTGGTTAAGTGGATTCTTTTCAGGTTGGTGGGGTACTAGAATCACGGCATTGATTGCCTTCATTGTCAGCATCTTTTTATCTACGACAATCTGCACGTGTGTTAAAATTTTGTGTTAATAAAACTATTAATCAAGTAACTGTCGTTAACAATGAATAAATGGTATTAAGTATAGAGGATCGCATTTTTCTGTAGATTGTTTTAAGCCAAAGAAAAATGCAAAGAGTGGGAACTGATGGATATTAAAGTAAAATATTTTCCCCCAAAGCATAGTTTGAAATAGGAAATGTTTGCTTTTAATGCAAATTTTGAAATAAGAAATGTTAGCTTTTAATACAAGGTTAAAAGGAAATTGTATTTATCTAAAATGCAGAAATGTAACATGCAAGGCTTGAACTGCAAAGTTAAAAATAGATATGGAAAGTACAATGTCATTACTACAGCAGCCATGTTTCAGTTAGACACCTGTTAGTGCCATTTAGCAAGAAAAATATAAAGCATGCTTAGTTTAGCTTATCTGTGAATAAATGTGGTTTAGAGCCAGTTCACAGAAAAATATAAAACATATCTAGTTTAGCTTGTTTGTCAAATCATGGTTGTGGGCTTAAACTGTCACAGTAAAATGGCATCCTGTTATGACAAACTGGAGCATACAAAGAAGGAAGCTGTTTAGACATTTGATATTTTAAAAGGAAATAACAAGGACCTTTTGTCAGTCTCCAGGTGCAAAAATGAAGAAATAAAATACAGACACATCAAACGGCACAAAGAAAACATGGAACAAAAATCAGACATGCAAACCACAAAGACACGACAAAATAACACATGTTGCTATCTAAAAGTGTATATAAACTGGATACTGCTTGCTTTTCTTTGGAGATGTCTTGATCAAGTGTGCATGGATCCTAGGCGTGACACAATTCGTAAGAAGCAAAGACTTTTTTCTCAGTTACAGACTATGCTATCAGACACTAGAAGGGTGGACAGTCCCTGCTGACCTCTAGGTAGGCTTCCTGATCCTGCAGCCAAACGTTTTGCAGGCTGTGATTACAGCCATTTCACTGGTGGGGTTAAGATCTCACCCTTGCTCTACCAAAGTTCAAAGTATATAGTCTTCCCAGAGAAGAGGGATCAGCATTAACCAATCTGACTTACAAGCAAGTCCTCTTAGACTTCAAGTCTTTGGTGGCAAAGTTGTGTCACAGAACTCTCCTAAATCAGTCCATGTGGTATCTAAATACACAAGGGGAGCATACAGCCACAACCTCTCTGAAGACACGTGATCTGCATCTTACAGTAGGCCATAGACACAGACATTCCTCTTAAAATGTTTCATTCAAGTAAAGTTAATTTGCTGTAGTCCTTGAGCCATTCCTCTAGCCATCTACTTCTGTAGCTTTACAAGCCATTCTCTGAATGGATCTTCCAGAAATGTACAAATCCAGAGATTCACCTGTCCCTCACTGCGAGAATGTGATCCTTTCTCTTTTCTGCTCACTGCTTCAGTGCATGGAGGAATTTATGTAGAATGCATTCTTCATCACACATAGATATTCGATGACTTCCTGCCAACTCCCATGCCACAATGCAAAGCTCAGCAAGGAAATATCAAAACTAAATATTGATCCTTCACACAACTGACAAGGAATGGTCTGTTTTCTAGGCACCTGAAACAAAAGACACTCTTCTAGTTCTACCAAAAGGAGTGCCCCCACCACCACCCACTGGAGTGGCAACCACTTCCATCACAGAACATGCTTGTACTGAAGATACTTTAATCCTGCCAGAGTTTCTGAAATGGGTATCAGAAGCTTTCATCAGACAGACCAACTCTGTTAAGTGGAACAGGTTCTCTTTTTGGGGGTGAAAAAGTACCAGTACCTCCCAAGACAGTCTACTTATGCATATTCCAGACCTAAATAAAACATTTGCATGATCTAGGCTCAGTTGTCTGCTATTTTGACCCAATATAACTTTGTGAAGGGTAGGACTGTGGACCAACACCAGCTGATTAAGCAGTTACTTAAAGAAGTTCTTACTGCATTTCAACTCACCCCCTGCATGAAACCTGAATTTCATGAGTGAAAATTTTGTCTGACCCTGAATCAAATTCATTGCTTCTGTGTTCTGAAGCAGTAGCATTCATAAAACATCACCTCTGTTTGAAGAATCTCACAACTGAATGCCCTCATGTATAGGGAACCATATCTTGTTTTTACATTATTTATTTAACATTTGTTTACTGGGAAGGTCTGACTGGACATGGAGGCTATTTTCAGTGGGGGCCCGAGGATGAAAGCTCCACATGACGAATAACAGATACATTTCTAGAGTAATATTAAACAATACAATACGGTATAGACAGTAGTACAAAGACAATCACAAGCGCAAACATTCAAGCTTAAGACGTTTACAGAGTGTAGCTTATTTACATATTAACATAATAACCAATACACTGCACCTAGTCATTATTTTCAGTAGGGCGTGGTAGTAGAAAACAGAGTATGCTGATAGGGTAAGAGTGCTTTGTGGAGAGATGAGAGTGAGATAATGATACAGAATAGCAGAGATAAGAGAAGTTCCGGTTGGCGAGAGTGAGTAAAGGGAAAGATTAAATAGGTGAAAGAAGTATACTGTGGGGCAGAGTGGGCATATAAAGATGTGAGTTTAGATTAACTAGCAAAGATATGGATGACAAGAGTGAGGTAAAGGGAAAGATTAAACAGGTGGAAATGGTATAGTATGGGATAAGGGGGACGTACAGAGGTGTGTGTTTAGATTAGGTGAGTGAGGAATGGATGCGAGAGTGAGAGAGTAGGGGAGATGACCTGACTAAAAAAACTGGATTTTTAGGGCTCAGATGTCCATTAGGACCAACCTAAATTTCTTCCCCGTGTACTAGTCCATTTATCTCTCTGTTTTCTTCTTCTTCTCTTCTTCTGGGTAGAAACCAGAGGAGTTTGAGTCCTTTGCATCTTAGATATCAAACGTCAGCTCATATCTTACCAAAAGCAGATGCATGCATTTAGAAAAACAAAACAGCAATTTATCTTCTTTTGCACTGAGGACAGAAAGTTGACACTTGCTTAGCAAGCACTTTCTAAATGGATTACCAACTGTACTGGGGTCAGAATGGTAAGAATAAATCAACATGAAAAGGAGAGTAGTGTTACTGTACTGCTTGAAATTAATTCATCCCTAGGTCTTGGTGAGTGCCTTCAGACCCTGTTTATTCAGACTCTCACCAAGACCACACACAGACACACACAGACACACACAGACACACACAGACACACACAGACACACACAGACACACACAGACACACACAGACACACACAGACACACACAGACACACACAGACACACACAGACACACACAGACACACACAGACACACACAGACACACACAGACACACACAGACACACACAGACACACAGACACACACAGACACACACAGACACAGACACAAAATCTATATCTATCTAGACCATGGAGAAAGGCAGGGCTCAGGAGAATGAACCCCTATGACAGAAAGAAATAACTTCACAAAAACTGAAAGGCCAAAAAAATCGCATAGGGTTGACAAAATGGACTGTTGAGGATAATTTATTTTTTATTTTATTTTACATTTGTTAACCGGGAAAGTCCGACTGGATACATATCCATTTTCAGTGGAGGCCCAGGGAGAAAAGCTCCACGTTACAAAAAATTTAGTAACACCTAAAATGCAGGTTACAGAGATATCTAGATAAAGAAGAATTTATGTATTGCCATAATCATGGAAGAAGCCAGGAATTTCTAGGCAAAGGATTTGCAGAAAAATTGAGAAAAGATAAGTAGAAAGAAAAAAATTTGCACATGAAAAACTTGTCAAAAGCTACAAATAAGCATTTTTATTCATTAGTACAACAGATCCATGAAAAAAGTACAGCTGTGTAAGTAAACATACCAGATCAGTTAATGTTCGAATGATCACTGCTTACGAAGCCTTAGTTATATCCTGTGTAGGATACAATAGCCAGCCATGTTCCAAGGCTTCAGGACACCTTCCAAACCATCAGTCAGCTTGAGATGACCTGACTAAAAAGACAGGATTGCACCAAGCCCTTCAGTGCATTCATGTCAACAGAGAAAGGGAGGCCAGGCCCTGAAAGGACAATGTCACACCCAGGAATAAACAACACACCAGAAAACAAGAGGAGGGAGAGAGGGAGCATCTATTGCAGCATTGATAATTCAAACATATACTGTTATGGTAAGTTTATTTACACAGTTGTATTATGTTCATCATATCGATCACTGCTGCAGTAGCCTAAGCTATATGGGTAGATTACCCTAATATAGTACATTTGGGATGTGGAAGGAGAAGGTTCCAGGAGCCACTGGCAAGTTGTACTAGCAAAGCCTGGTCTAGACCTACAGAAGGAATCAAGCTTATATTGCTCTGTAAAAGTATGTATGGAGGACCAAGTTGCTGCTTCTAGAATACTTGCAGAATCCAACCCTTTCCAAAAAGACATAGATGAAGCCAATGCCCTGGTAGAGTGGGCCTAGATCACACCTACAACAGTTTTGCTGCGGTGAGTATAACAGAAAGTAACAGCATAAGACAATCATTTGGAAATAGTGAGCTTTGACACAACCTGTCCTTCCTCTTACCTTCAGAAGAAATAAACAATTGATCCAAAGAACTAAAAGATTTAGATCTGTCAAAATAGTACTCGACTTGTCTATGGATATCCCTTATTTTTTGGCTACAGTTAAGAAAACAGGGAAAATGATAGTTTGGCTTAATGTAAACTTGAATACCACTTTAGGTATAAAAGAAGGATTAGCTATCAAAGAAACCATGTCTCTGTGGAAAACAAGAATACCAATGACTCACCATAACTTAGATATCCGTCTTGCAAAGGTCAGAGCAATTATTAAAACTGTTTTCCATGTTAAGAGCCTCACTTCAGTCAGGTTAGCTTGTTCAAATGAAGTATAAGCTTCTCTAACACAAAATTAAGATCCCAAGGAGGGGCCACTGGTTTCCTCTGAGGTCTTTCATGCAAAATCCCTTTCAAAACATTTTGACATGCGAATGCACTGAAAGAGGACGATCCATGGGCAGACATACTGAAATGGCTGATAAATAAACCTTGAAAGAGGAGTAAGAAAGGCCATAGGATATTATCTCACACAAATAATGTAAAACTAGAAAACAACTAGCCCTGAATGGGTGTTTGTGATATTGTAGGCACCAACTAGAAAACCTTTTCCGTTGGCTAATACATGATTTTCTAGTAGAAGGCTTTCCTGCCTCCATCAGAACCTGCTGCACATCCTCAGTAAACAGGTGCCTAAAGGGAATTAAAAAAGTATCGTCCAGGCAGTCCACTGAAGTTGATTAGGGTCAGGAAATATCAAACACCCCTGATCCTGTGTGAGCAGATCCATTCTGTGAGGAAGCTTGTGGCAACTGCCCCTGGGCATTTCCAAAAGAAGAGAGAACTACGGTTCCCCAGGTCAGAAGGGAAATCAAAATAAGAATCATATGGGATTCCTTCGGAAGTACCCTGGATATCAATGAAAAGGGTGGAAAAGCATATAGGAACATTTCTGTCCAAGGAAAAGAAAAGGCATCTGTCTTCCAGGCCTTCTTGCATGGAGTCTTGGAGCAGAATCTAGCCAACTGATTGTTCAGAGAGAAGACAAAAAGGTCTATTTGAGGAACTCCACAGAGATGGACCAAATCTTGAATACCCCCCCCCCCCCGATCTAATTTCCATTTGCTCTGACAGAACATAGTATGCCTGTACAGTGAGATTGTGCTGTAAAGCTATAACTCATGCAAACATAGCTAGTCTGCATAGGGTCTAAGATCTGGTTCTCCCTTACTTGTTTATATACCGTTTCACTGTAGTATTGTCTGTTAACTACTTGAAGTGGTCCTGGGGGAAAAAATAGGATTCTGAGAGTTGAGTGCCTTGATCAGGACAAGCATATCTTTCATATTTATGTGCTTGCATCTGTCCTTGGTGTCCCACACACCTTGCACTTTTATCCCTCCTGAAACTGCTCCCCAAGCATAGTCTGAGGTATCTAAGGTAACGAACTGGAACAGGAAGGGAGAAAGAGAGACCCAGATATGGGGATATTTGCTGTCTGGACGAAGTGATTTCTCTTCTGACAAATCATAGCATTAGGATTTGCAAAGAAAAAGGATATTGATGCTAGGACTAAAGAGATTTCAGATACCATTATATTTTTCTCATGTGGCATCTTGCCAGGGGTATCAGGAGAGTCACAGATGCCATGAGACCCAAAATCCTAAGTGACCAAAGTCTGAGTGAAAACCTTAGAAATAGTTATACATAGGATATAGCTTTTTTTTCCTGTGGAAGAAAAGTTTTGAATTGAGTTGTTTAGCTGACACCCCAGGGACATAATCCTACTCAGACTCTAATCTACAGAAAAAAAATTTCAATTACTTTACACATCTTTTAAACTTAAAGGAAAAAGTGTGCCCTCATTTGAAAGTACAATACAGTCTGCAAAAACACAAACTTCTAGCTTAAAAATAACTTTCCTGAACAGGAAAGCATTAATCAACAAACATTTTTTTTTAATTAGGAGTTTTTTTTCTCCAAAGAGAACTCCTCTCCCCACAAAGGAAAGTTTGTCATACAGTGATGCTCTGGAGCCTTCTGTAGGAGACCGGTATAAATGTCCTGTTTTAAGTTGCACAGCAAGGGAAAGAAAAGGAAACAGTGGCAACTCTGTCACTGGCAATGTTGTGGAGCTGTGGACCAATGGGTTCCCATATGAAGGAGCAGCAGATGAAGCAGGGTGCATCTGAAAATGATATGCCACAGAAAAATGTTCTGGAACCTTCTGTAGAATCCTTATAAGGAACATAGAGCAAAGAAGATGGTCTCAGTCCAGAAGAAAATGACCTAAGGAAGACCTGCTTGATTTAATAAGGATGGAAAGACATATTATAAAAGATAAAAGAAACAGAATGTTGTTGTGTCTTTCGGCTTTTCCTAGTTAGGGATCGCCACAGCGGAACTCTGGTCCACTAATGATTGGCAGTATTTTTACGTGCCAAGTTGCCGGCCCTGACGCACAACCTTCAATGAAGGTATGCCCAAAGAAACAGAATACAGAAAGAAAATAAGGCCCAAAATGCTAGAAGATTGGTAAAAAAGATGAAAACAGTAATATACCTATTAACAGAAATTCAAGTGAACAAGTAAAATGCCATCATAGAAGTATCGAACAGAGAAAACTATAAAGCAACTGTTGGAAGAATATAGGAATGAGAATAGATAACCAAAAATATTTAGAAAGAAAGGGTAAAAGCAATGCACAGTATCAAAACTGACCAGGATACGTCATACACCACTACCAATAATAAGCTAAAAATATCAGCACAAGCAGAAAATCATACAATGATATGCAGACAAATTTAAAGGAAAAATACAAACTAAGCAATACACTGATGACCCAAAAAGGCTTTATAGAGACCCGGGAAACAAAGAAGAAGAAGAAATAGACATATTTTGGAGAAATATTTATGATGACCCCGTTGAACATAACAAAGCTGCTTAATGGAGAGAAACAAATTATAAGAAACAGTAAGGAGTTCTGATGTAGTGGATATGAAATGGGATGAATTAATGGCCAGAGAAACTGAGACAAAATTAAGAAAAGCTCCTAAATGGAAAACCTGAGGCCCAGATGCAATATCTAACTTTTGGCTAATGTTAACATCTTTACACAAAGATTTAGCCCGACTAATAATTACTTATACGCATATCCCTAATAGACATCAAAGTAGTTGACAACAGGAAAAACTGATACTCCTCCTTAACAGTAAACCTGCAAGTCATCCTAAAAACCACAAACCAACAACTTGCCTTCTGATAATATGCAAATTATATACTAGAATAGATGCAGACAAAAGTTTTGATCCAGTCAAAAAAATAAAAACATTCCATTATGGCAGTAGAACAAAAGGGCAACAGAAAGTCATATGGAGCAAAGGATCTGTTGCTAAATAAAGCCGTAACAAAGAATTGTAAAAGGGAAAGAATCTAAGGATGGCATGGATATATTAAAAAAAAAAACAACATTTGACAGCATCCCATAATTCATGGATAAAGGAATGCTTATAAATGTACAATATACATCATACGTTGATAACTTACATTACAGTGGCCATGAAACAATGGCAAACCACTTTGCAATTGGGCCATGACAAAGGGCAAATTATTATCCCAGGGATAAAAATGAAAAGAGGGGGATATTCCAGGGTGATTCTTTGTCACCAGTGTTTTGTCTTGCCCTTAACTCATTAAGCAGCTTACTGAACAGATTAGGCTATGGTTGCAATTTCACTCACAGAAACCAACTTGTCTAAAGATTTCTCATCTGCTTTTTGTGGATGACTTAGAACTGTGTATTTCATCAGATAAGGAGATGAAAGCATAACTACAAATGATTAAAACTTTTTTTCAGATGACATATGAATGGCATTTGGTCTTGATAAACGTGAAAAAGCAGGATTTAAAGTAGGAAAGCTGTAGCACCAAGAGAATATCAATCTGGGACGAGAATGTGATATAAAGGAACTTCAGCAGGAGGACGTGTATAAATATTTGGGAACAGATGAAGGATCGGCAATAAAACTTGAACAAATGAGATTAAAACTCAGTAAAGAATACTTCTGAAGGCTAAAAATAATATTGAAAACTGCCTTGAAATCTAAGAATAAAGGCCATGTTGTAAATCAGTTTGCTATTCGTGTACTAATTGTCAGTTTTGGGGTGACTGACTAGCCCCAAAATGTATGGGATCAGTTGGACAGGAAAAGGAAAAAAAATGTTCACACATCAAATAATATAGAAAAAAATCAGTGTATACCAATATTATATATTCTATGCTATGAAGGAGGTACTGGCACCCTCAAAATTGATTATATTGTGGGACTGAATAGATATCTGATGACCTCACAAGATCTAAATATAGTGAAGAGAATAAGTCTAAGATGACATCTCTGCTTAACTTAGCAGAAACATTCGGTATCATGCAGGAATGGAAACCAAACCAGAAGTGGCAAAAATCAAGACAGCAACTGAATGTGCCAAAAAACAAAGGAAAGAATATAAGGAAAATGATCACATAAGGAAAAAAAATTGGAAAAGCCATAAATATACTGGCAAGTACAGAGATCTCCTGGACCAATCTCATGTCAACCAAAATTTAACTCAGGAATGATAAAGGAGAGGTGAATTGAGACCAAAAGATGAAAGGCTAATAATAGTGGTCCAGGATAGTGTACTACAAACTCAGTGGTTTACAAACAGTCAAATGCAGGTTCTGTACAAAAGAACTGGAAACAGTCACACACCTTGCTGCTGGGTATGATACACTTATGGCAGAGGGCCTGTATACTGAAAGGCACAATAATGTGGCAAGATTGTTGCACTGGACATTGTGCAAACAGTACAATATAGAAGTAGCTGAGAAGCACTGGAAACGTGAACCTCAAAGCATTATAGAGAATGATGAAGTATATAGTACATGATATCACCCATTACCAACAGTTCAAAAAATAGATGTGAGAAAACCAGAAATAGCAGTCCATTAAAAAAGGCAAAAGAAGCATTAATCTCTGAAATTGCAACACCCAATGAATTGTGTCTTGCATACAGAGAGACACAAGGTAATAAAATACCAGTATTTCTAGGCAGAAACAAGAGCAGTGCAGAAGAAAGATACCCAGTCAGTTTCAACAAAAGTAACAGCAGCAGGTCTAATAAACAAGATTTTACAGTCGTGTTTAGATACAAGAACGATACATGTTGCCCCACATGATTTAGAGGAGGAAGCAATTCTGGGCACACTGTGGGTGCTGAAAAAAGCACTCATGGCCAGCTTCAAAGACTGAAACTGTACTAATTTCATTAACTCTAATCATACCCTGACTTAGGAATGGGATCCATTCCTCTCATGGTATTAAGACACCCAAAATACTTGGAAAATTAATCCTGGGGAGAAGGATGGCACTTACTAAGCAAGCCTTTTCTAAATGGATTGCCAAATGGGTCATCTTTTTGCATAAGTTATTTTGTCCACCACCTTTTGGAAAATGCTGTTGTCGAAAGCCACTCCAGTGGATACACAAATGCTTGCAGTGCTTAGTTCAAGAATGCCTCCACTGCAGACATTAGAATTGTGGCTATTTGACTATCAGTGCACCCCTTTTTCAACCATTATTGTACTGACTGTAACTCTGGGAGTCAGGTTCAATGTTCTGATCTTCAGTCCACTGAATGTTATTCAGCACTTTCCACCCATTTGGATTTACTGTTTGGTATTCAACCTAGAGGATGATCCACTAAGGATAGCACTCCATGTTAGATATGTTCTAAGCCATATCATTTGAACCATGGGAAACCCTCTTTGGTGGGTCCCTAAAGCCTTCCACCAAGCCCTTCTAGATGGGCATCCCCTCCTTGTAGCCTGGGCTCTTGGAATATCTTTGTAAGTCAGAAAAGAATATACTTCTGTAAGACTTCTTAGCAGTGTAGATCTTAAATCTTCATTGCTATGTCATGAGTTGCAGGATGTTTTTTCACTTAGTGGCTGGGAGCTAACTGGCAGGCTCAGGATCATAGCTCACTAATACAGTCGGTATGTGTAATTTCACAGCATAAGCTTGCATTGGGTATTCACATCTCCAAAAATGGCAGCTTTCAAGAAGAGAGTAGCAAATTATAAATGATAAAGAGGATGAGCCCAAGCCTACTGATTGGTCCAGTAAGTAGAAAAGTTAAACCTTGGTCTCATCAGACCATAACACATTTTCCCACATGCTTTTGGGGGACTTGATGCATTGTTTTGCAAATTTTAGCCGGGGCTGGATGTTTTTCTGTGTAAGAAAAGGCTTTCATCTTGCAACCCTACCCCATAGTCCAGAGATGTGGAGAATATGGGAGATTGTTGTCACATGTAGTACGCAACCAGTACTTGTCAGAAATTCCTGCAGCTACTTCAGTGTTGCTGTAGGTCTCTTGGCAGCCTCCCTGACCAGTTTTCGTCTCGTCTTTTCATCAATTTTGGTGGGACATCCAGTTCTTTGCAACATCACTGCTGTCCCATATTTTCTCCACTTTTTGAAGACTGCCTTCACTGTGTTCCATGATATACCCAATGCTGTGGAAATTTTTTGTACCCTTCTCCTGACTGATACCTTTCAACAATGAGATTCCTTTGATGCTTTGTAAGTTCTCTGCGAACCATGGCTTTTGCTGTAACAGGCAACTGAGTAAATATCAGGAAAATCCTACTAGGACAGCTAAACTTTATTTGGGGTTAATCAGAGTCTCTTTAATTGATGGCAGATGTGTACCCAAGAAGACTGAATGCTAGAATTAAATCAAAAGTTGCTTCAACAAAATATTAGTTTAAGGGTGTGCACACTTATGAAACCAGCGTATTGTACATTTTTTTTTTTATATTTATCCCCCTAACAGATTTGTTTGTTTTTCAATTGAATTGTACAGGTTATAGGTCACATTAAAGGTGGGAAAAGTTTTGAAATGATTTACTGTGGTCTCATTTTTTATATCACAAAAACCTTAACAGGGGTGTGTACACTTTTTATATCCACTTTAAGTGACTTACTCTGGTGTAAGGCCTATCTATAAAGCAGGCTTAAATCAGATAAGTCACTTACACAGAGAAAAAGTCTTTTAGAATCAGGCCCATAATGTATTCTTTCTTACATGTGCAGTTTATGGTCTTTGCATATCACATTACAGACAAAGGCAGTAGTTGCTCTGACAGAGTTTCTGGATGATTATACTTCAAAAGCACTTACCCAGCTATTACACAGATTGTAGAGGTTATACTTCAAAAGCATTTGACCAGTGTCATTTATCTGTGCTTCAACAAGAACAGACGTGCATAGTTTTCTGGAGATGCACTGCTAGGAGGGGACTTTGTTTGCCATATCCATGAAAAGTAATAAATCATCCAGAGAGAATATTTTCTGTATCTAGTTTAAACAAAATAACACATCAGCTAGAGTTACAGGATGTTTGCAGGGAACAAGGGCAATGTAAACCACTCTTATCTGTTTTCACAAGCCTATCACATACAGAACAGGACTGACGGATGTTGTAATCCTCTTAATCTTGCATATAATTTTCACATTGCAAATACAGCTCTGGCATAACAAAGTAAGCACCAGTAATTCTAAAGTTGTTGTGTCTTTCGGCTTTTCCCGGTTAGGGGTTGCCACAGCGGAACTCCGGTCCACTAATGATTGGCAGTAGACTTTTACATGCGAGTTGCCAGCCCTGATGCACAACCTTCAACAAAGGTACGCCCATTCACGCATGTCTCCACACAGAAGAAGCTTTAGCTGAGAATCGAACAGGACAACGTCTTACTGTGAGGTGACAACACTACTGCAGCACCACCACCGCAGTACAAATGCCTTAGGCCTTTTTCAAAGCAAAGTGAACATTTTATGTCACTCTGTCATACAACATGCTAAATAAAATGGTGTGTCAAACAATGGTGGAACACCACTTTCCTTTATGCAGTCAAACAAGACTCTTGTGGTATTAAAAATGCACATGTTAACAGTGTAAAACATGCAGGTAGCTCTAGCCAGTGTATTCAGCAAAGACCTCAAGCTGTGCTTGCCTGTACATTAATGGAAGGGTTAAACCGTACTAATCAAACTGATATTTAGTATTAAATGTGATATTAGAAAATAAATAAAACAACAATGTTCATACTAGTTAATTAAATGCATTACTGCTTTATTCTGGAGACTTCAGATCTTGAAATAACACTTAAAAATTGTGTTCAAATATTAAATTATCTTTTAGGCCAAATGGGTGGTTATTTCACTAACAAAGCAATCCAGCACATTAAGTAAAACATATAAGGCAATTGACAAATGGACTGAAACTGTATTCAAAGAACTGCATTGTAGTTTTTCTCATGGAGAAAGAGTTACATAAGCATATGGGATGATAGAAGGAATCTCATATGCAGTGTGAGGTCGCTACCGAATACTCACAATGCATTAGTTGTTAATTATGCAGTGTGAAGGCGCTACTGAATACTCACAATGCATTAGTCGTTAATTATGCAGTGTGAGGTCGCTACCGAATACTCACAATGCATTAGTCGTTAATACTGTTGTGGTCATGTAGCATGACATCACAGCAGGTAACATATACCTTAAAGGGAGACACCTTGCTTTGTTGGAAAAATCTTGACAGATTAAATATTCTTAGGCCAGGAAGAAACAGTTCCACCTACACAAAAAAGTGGGTATTGGACCCCCAAAGATATCAACCATAAGAAATATTTTAGACATCTGTAATCATTCTTAGCAAAGAAATCATACCTGACAACTGTATCTTCCTAAAACACACTATACTTCTTGTTTTACATACCACTGACATAATAACTTACTAAACTACATTAGTTTTATGTATCACAGAGATCTGGACAGCAGTGGAAGACCCGATTTCAGTAAGATGGAAAAATAAATCAACTTCAAATCAAACCCAAGAATGCAGGTGACACCCTTGGAAATAAATCATTCATTAAGTCAACATAAAGTTGTTTAATTCTTTAAAAAAATCAATGTTACATATCATTTAATCCGATATGAACAATAAATTCTTATTTTTGTAAAGCTTTTTCTTAAGCTTCTTCAAATATGTTATACAACTTCTCACTATTGTATTTCAGGGTCCTGAAATAATGCACTTGTCCAATTTTCTGATATTAGCAACAACAGAAACAATTGTTCTAAGTATGTAATCTTCAAGTAACAACATTATACTTGGAGGCTTAATAAAATATATCTGTGGAAATACAATGGATTCATCATGAATTTAGCATGTTTGTAGGAGGGGACTCCTACACTGGCTTTAAAATCCCTCTACCCTTCATTATTTGTTTATTGATAATTGAACAAGATAAATTTCCTCCTTTCTTCTTTTTAACTACTCCTAAAGTACTTTGTAGCTCAATTTTCTTTTCTTCACACAAAAATAATTTGCATGTCTTCATAAGCTGAATCAATGTTGCCATTCATTCTATTAAAATATGACAAAATTATATCACCATGTCATTTGCTCCATTATTTAATCATAAAAATCTAGCATTTAAAGGCTAAAGAAATGTAAGGGAATATGCAAATCAGCATGCCATATGAATTATTTTAAAATCCAGCTACGTAACAACTAAGGAAGTAAGCCTAGTTGGCAACTGTGAGTTCTCCCTCACCAGTGGGCAAAAAGTAGTTAATAGCCAGTACTTTGTATGACAACTGTTGCTTAAAAGTCCAACAGGAAGCAACAAATCTCTGTGAATGACTGAGAAAAAGAATACAAAGATGAAAGACGCAAAAGTGAGAGGAGAAGAATCAAACGATCAGCCTGTGGAGCAGGCAGTGAGATGGCTGAGCTCAGCTACAAAATACATAAAATGTATGCAGAGGTTTTAAAAATCAGCGAGACACTGATGGATTACCTCAAGAAAAATGACAAGCGACTGGATAAAGAAGAAACACTTCTGACAGATCACTCAGATGAAACAGAAGGGCTATAGAAGGAAGAACAAGAGACCACAATAAGGCTGCTCAAGTTAAAAGAAAGACATGAAGAAATGCAGGAGAAGATCCAAGGGATGGGTGTTTGAGAAACAAAGGAGAATTTGAGAATTATAAACATCTTGGAAGGTATGTAGGACAGAGAATGTAGAGATTACATGATTGAGCAGCTAAGAGGGGAGAATGCCTTATCTAAGGAAACTATATTGTTAGTTAAAGCACATCTAGTATGCACAGCATACAGCTTCCTGTTTTCCACAGCCTATCATAAACATAAAGACTTTCTAGCTTAAAGAGCAGCTGTTGAGCTTGCTATAAAGGAAAGGGAAAACTCTGTTGACAGGGGAACAAAGAGTGTTCACTGAGCAGGATTATTGGTCAGGGACCAGGCTGAAGAGGGGATAAATTCACCCCATCCTTTCAAGTGTGATGGCAGATGAACATTATTATTATATTATTGTACCCAGCCACATTTAAAGACTTCTTTCCATCTGGAGTCAAGTCTTTCTTGGACCCAGCAGCAGTAGCAACATAGCTAGATAGGTACAGACAGTATACACAGCAGGGAGATATGATGGAAGCTGGAGGGTGAGAAGGGAGAGCCAACCAACAAAAGTTGGGGGAGAATGGAGGAAAGATGGCCAATAAAAACTTTCCCCCTACTTTAGAAAAACATGCTGGATGAACAGAAAGAAGTAGGGAAGCATTCAGAAAAAGAGAGGGATACACTGCTAGATGAGCAACTCCTGGTGGAGCCAAGTGCACTGATGGAAAAAAGTGAATAGCTGGACGGTCAAAGCCAGGCTGCCTTAAAGATGAACACCGACTTGAAAGGTGTCAGAGAAACAGGAAGTGAATGTGGAAAATGCAGATCCACCAGTAATAAATGACAGAAAAATGAGGCAAACAACAAATGGTACGCAAGTTAACACATAATGATTTCTCAAGCAAACTAAAAGACACAGAGATTGCAAGTGCATCCAGCAGTGGTTGACAGCATTTTTAAACCTTAGAGAAGGCTGTGGAACACTTGTAAAATGCACTGAATGGAAACTGTTAGGTTTATTTAGTTAGTTGACTTCTGGTTGGGCAGCAATGGAGTGAGAGGCATTTCCCATGCTCTCTCTCCCCTCATGACATACATTTATGACATTAAAAGTTTAGAAAACTCTCATGGCTCGATATTCAAATCTGGCAGATAGTGGGTATATAAAAGTTATGTACTCACCATAACTATGCATCTGTGTTGTCCATTTTCATTCTTCCTCAACAAATGGGTTTGGATCCGATTCTTGGATCTAACACAGCCACTTTTTTTTAGATTCTAGGATCTGACATTCAAGCTCCTCCCTTACCCACAATGCCTCTGACCACTTTATCACCTCAGATCGAGTTTGCTGCTATTATACAATATCACGATAAAGTATCTCAACATAGCTATGACAGAAGAATGATAGCTAAAAGATCAGGAGCTCAAAGAGGAAATTTGGTTCCTAATAACAATTCCCTTAGGTCTCTCCCAATGACATGGACAGGCGAAAGGAGGGAGGAAGTTGAGGAAGAATGAAAATGGGCAACACAGATGCATAGGTAGGGTGACTACATGACTTTTATATCTGATGTCAGTTTCATTCATTCCTCAAAGAATGGGACAGAGTCCCCAGCTACGGTAACCTTGGGTGGCCCACATGGAATTATGTTCAGGAGAACCACAGAACTGAATGCTGCTCTGTTTCTGGACATGATATCCAATTTCTAATGAGAAATAAAAGTATGAGCAGTAGACCAAGTTGCAGCTGCACAAATGTCATCAATGGAAGCTCTAGTCCAAAAGGCAGCTGATGTAGCCATAGACCTAGCTGAGTGAGGTTTTAGTGGTCTTTAGAAGGTTAAACCTCTCAAGGAATAAACAAATGCAATCTGTTATCCATTAAGCTAGTGTAGCTTTTGAAACTGGTTTTCCCATCTTATTTTTTGAGAAGAAAAACAATTGATCAGTCTTTCAAAATTCCTTAGTCCTCTGAAGGTAAAATTGAAGTTGCCTATGGACATCCAAAAGATGAAGAATATACTCTCCTTTATTGTCAAATTTAAGAAAGAAAACTGGCAAATTAATCACCCGATTGATGTTTGATTCAGAAGACATTTTTGGTAGGAAAGAAGGATTGGTACACAAGGTAACTCTTTGCTTGTGAAAAATCAAATACAGTGGTTTCGGAGAGAGTGCTTGGAGTTCAGGTACTCATCTTGCTGAAGTGATAGACACCAAAAAGACCATTTTTCCAAGACAGAAACAATGCCTACTATAGCAGTAGGCTCAAACTGTGAATGTACCAAGGTCTGTAATACCAAAGACAGATCCCAAGGTGGATTGGGATCTTGAAATGGAGGTCCAAGTAAAAATGTACTTTTTAGAAAGGCCTTACACAACTTAGATGAAACTAAGGTAGAATAATTATCTCCGATGTGACAGCTGGAGATGGCTGCTAACTGAACTTTGATGGTGGAGAAACTTGCCCCACTTTGAAAAATGGAGGCAAGAAAATCTAAAACGGTCAGAAGAGGAGTAGTGAAAGGATCTAAGTCTTCCTGATGAACCCACAGGAAAATCTCTTCCATTTACTCTTATAAATCTTCCTAGCAAAGGTTTGTGGGATGAAAAAAGAATATGGCAAACTGTGGAGGAAAGCCAAGAAAGTCAAGCCATCAGTGGATTTGGAGAAACCATGCGGTCAACTTGAGGCCTGCAATATCCAGCTGAATCATCCCTGATGGATGTGACAGGAGGTGTGGACTGGGATCCAGTGTCTAAGGTGGACACTAACTGAGATCACAGGAAGGAAAACCACACTTGTCGAGGCCAGTAAGGGGCAATGAGGATTAGTTTGCTCTTCAACCGGAGTGCTTTCTGAAGAAACTTGGGAATTAGAGGTAGGGAAGGGAATGCATAAAAAAGACCAGAGGGCCAACCATGGACTAGAGTATCTCTCGGTGACTGTCCCAGAGGGGAAATTAGGGCAAAGAACCTGCTGCATTTGTTGTTGAGGGGAGAAGTGAAAACACTGCAGCACAGTTGACCCCACTTGTGGAAGATCACATCTGCCACTGATTGGTTGAGAGACCACTCATGAGGCATCAGAATGATCCTGCTGAGCTTGTTCACTAAGATGTTGGACTTCACACCACGCATGAGGCAACAGAATGGTCCTGCTGAGCATGTCCACTAAGACTCTGGACTTCCCTGGTATGTGAATTGCTAAAAGAAAGCAGTTGGAGGAGATCACCCACTACCAAACTCTCATTGCTTCTCAGCATAAGGAATAGAATCTGGTTGTCCCCATTTGTTGATGTACCAAACTACTGACATATTGTCTGTTTGAATAGCAATTGTTCCTCTAAAACATTTATATGCAAACTGGGCTCTTCTGGGGACCATGTGCCTTGAACAGTCTGTCCCAAGTAATGCCCCCCACTCTAACTGGGAGGCATCCGTGGTCAATTTGGCATTTGGGGAAGGAAGAATAAAAGGATGCCCTTGACAAATCTCTTCAGAATGTATCTACCACAACAGGGATTTTCTGCAAACCTGAGATAATTTTATCAGATGACGTAAGGGATGTTGATGAAAGGACCATTGCACTGCTGGAGTCCACTGAAGAATTCCCATATGAAGATGAGCAGTTGGTATTAAAGTTACTGTCACAGCAATTGACCCTAGGGCTTTGAGAACCATTTCTGCTGAGGAAGAAGGATGAGAAAAAAATCTGTCCGACATGTGATTTCAAAGTAAGAACTCTGTTTTGAGGTAGAAGAGCTAGGCGACTGAATGTATCTAGACAAGCCCCTATAAACTCCAAGTCTTGAACTGGGTGAAGTTGTGACTTGAGCAAATTGATTGTAATTCCCAGAGGAGTAAGTAATCCCTGACTCTTTCCAGAAGATGCCTGGTTGGTGCTGTAAGGAGACAGTCGTCTAGGTAAGGAAACATTCTGAATCTGAGCAGTCTTAGATGAGCTGCTACCACTGCCATGCATTTGGTGAACACCCTGGGAACTATGGTGAGACCGAAGGGCAGTGCTCTGAACTGATAATGACTGGCTCCCAGACAGAAGCCAAGAGCACCACTTAATTTTGATGTGATAGTACATGTCTTGAAGACTGATAGAGCACATCCAATCATCCTTCTGTAGGAGAGGCAAAATGGACTGATATGTGACCATCCAGAACTTGGAATTCTTTACAAACTGGTTCATACAACTGAGATCCAAAATGGGTCTCAGGTCTCCTGTTTTCTTTGGCGCTAAAAAAAACTTAAGTAAATTCCAGATCCTCTTTGGTCTGGGGGGACCTCTTGGATGACTCTTTTGTCCAGCAGCTTTTGAATCTCTAGAGCTGCTAACTCCCTCTGATTGGGTAAAACATCAGGGGTACATTTTCTTCTCCTTTCGGGAATTTGTAAAAAGGGAATGATAAATCCTCTGGATATGATCCTTTGCACCAATAAATCTTTTGTGATGGTTATCCAGTCTTTTGGTTGCAAGGACAAGTGCCCCCGACTGCCTCCAGAGAGGGATTGTCGGGCAACCTTTTAGTTGCACTGAAAGGATCTCCAGAGAAAGAATCTTGAGACCCTTGATTCTGCAGACCCCCTGTGCTGCATGGGTGGCATCTCTCGTTATAGCTATTTCCCCACTCTGCTTTTGGGAGAAAATGATCTGCATGACTCTTGAAAAGGTCCTTGAGATTTTCGAAATCACAGCTTCTTACCACCATGTTGATTCCTAGAAAAGGGTCTCTGTTGGACAGAAAAATGGATTCCCATGGCAGATAAGATCTTTCCATCCTTTTCACTGTGGGAGAGTGTCTCTCTAACTGTTGGCCCAAACAAGAAAGATCCAAAGGAAGCATTGATGAATGACACCTTAAAGCGCTCTGCAAAATCACATAACTGCATCCGGGCATGTCTCTTAATGGCTCTTCCTAAACCAGTAGCCCTTGAGGAACCTTCACCTGCATGTGAGATTAAACTCATGGATGCATTAGTAACGGATTGTAGGGTAGCCAGTCATGAGGAAAAAGACTCGTTCGTCTGCGTTCCTGGACCCAGGAATAGAGTTAGAGAGTTCCTTGACTAAGTCCCTCTGTAACCTAGTGAGATGTACCAAATAATTTGATGACCATAAGGCAAAGGTCGCCAATGCATATACTCACTTCCCAAACCTGCTCAATGCTGAAAACTCCCTGTTAGGGGAATGGACAGAGGAGCTCTGCTCAGCCAGCTCCTTTTTGGTGGCTGCCACAACAACCATGGCATCTACAGGAATACCCTTTATTCAGTGTTGTCTGTCAGTAGCAGCACTTAAAATCTTGTCAGGATGTTTGGGGATAGGTTTTACAGAGTCTGATTCTTTCCGTGCTCTGGGGGAGACGAGGTCCGTTAGCTCATCTGCAGGTGGCGTAATCCAAAACATAGATGTTCCAGACCCAAAGGCTTCTAAGAACACCAATTTCTCCTTGGAAGGGGTTTGGGAAGACCCACCACCTTTCTGGCATAGGATCTCCAAGATGTCTCCAAACAAGACATCCTCAAGTGTAGACCTAGGGCACCCTTCCCATTCATCAAAATCAGTGTCTTCTGCGAGGGATTCCTGTGGGGAATCCAAGTGCCTTCTCTTGCATGACCTCTTCCAAGGTGACTTCCTCAGTGGGGTGTTCTGGGGAGGTGTCGGAAGAGACGGGGAGTTCCCCTAGTGGAAACTGCTTGGAAGCTCATCTGGGCTGGCTGTCTCTGAGGTGAAGGATGAGAAGACTCAGACACAGGATCCAAAGAGGGAACGAGACATGGATCCATAGGAGGAAGAGTCAAAACTACTGTGGGATGTGAGAAGACCCTCGCCACCACCTCAAAGGCAGAAGGACCAGTAGATGCCGAGGACAATCCCACTTCAGCCAAGACACTCTAAGCAGGCAATCCCCAGGCTTCCCCCAACCTCCACTCCAAGGGAGGAGTCTAAGCTGAGCTATCCAAAACAAAAGTTCCAAGAAGCAATGGCTCCAAAAACTTTGGAGTCGAAGTTAACCCCTCAGACCCAATGCTGATGCTTCGGCTCCGAGAGCCACCATGTTCCAATGGAGTCAGAGAAAATTGGATCAGGGAATTCGTTGGAGTGGAAGATGAAATAACCTTCAGATCTGAAGGTTCAACTCTTGGGGCTGTCAGATCCAAGGAATCGGAAACAGCAGGTCAGATCAGAGAAGCAGCAAGAACACGCTGGAAAGAAAGTTGAAGACTTACGGATCTGATGGGAGACGGAGCCAAAAGGAACCCCATCTGGATCTGTGTTCTGAGGAGTTTCCTCATCATACTATCCACCTCTGATTCAGAAAGACTTTGGGAAGACCTAACAGAAGAGGAAGTGGAAGGTGACATGGACAACTTTTTAGGAGTCTCTTGCAAAAAAAGGCGACCTTAATCTCGGGGATACTGGCGCTGAAGAAAATCTTGGAGCATGAAGCTGAGGAGATTTAACTGTAGTTTGTGTCAGATCCAAAGCCTTTGGATCCAGGGTCTTGAAAGCCTTCTTAGGAGGCTCTGAAGAAGGTGTGGATAGAGACCGGGCAAGTGAGCATTTACAATGCTCCCTGGCCTCATTCAGTTGTTGAGAGCAGGCTTGAGCCCTTGAAGAAGTAGTAGTACATAAGGAAGAAGCTGATCCTGGAGGCCTTTTAAAATTAATTTGTTACATCTATCGCTTATTGCTCTATCATTAAAGGCAGCACAAATGGAGCAGGAGGTGCCCAGATGTGCTGGGACCAAACAATACATGCACTCTCTGTGGGCATAAGAAATGGGGATCTTCTACCCACAGGAAGTGCAATTTTTAAAACCAGTAGGCTTATCAGCCATACTGAAAAAAAAGGCAAGCAAAACATTTTACACAATATTTTTTTTTACATAGGAAAGAAGAAAAATGGAAAACTGCTAACTACCAACAATGGTAGCGAAGAATTACCCTCAAGTAAAGAAATGGACCATAAACAATGACAGAAAAGTTTAATGAAAAACTCTAAGGAAAGATTTTTAAGGGTAGGGGGTAAGGGAGATAGGATTACTATACAGAAAGAACAGAAAAATATATATAAAAAAATATAACTATTCACTCACTACAATCCACAAGGAACTTGAGCAATCACAATCCCATCTGATCTCGAAGAGCAGCAAATGAGATCTGAGGTGATACAGTCGTCAGGGGCATTATGGGCAAGGGAGGAGCTTGAGTGTCCGATCCTAGCATCTAAAGAAAGTGGCAAAGTTGGATCTGAGGAACAGATCCAAACCCATTCTTGAGGAATGAATGCAAATGACCACATCAGATCTGCTGTTTTGCAAAGATAGCACTTGGTTGCTTAGAGAGAGAGAGAGAGAGAGAGAGAGACGTGCTCAGAGAACATGTAGAAACTGAGTGCAGCAACAACCGCAGGTCGCACTACTGTCAGCACCCAGGTCTCCATATTACCTTTGATAGCCACTGTTGAAATGGAAGCCTTGGATAAAAATGTGTGACATCATGATGATGGAGATCCAGTGAATTATCTGGACCCTGAAAGAGTATATCTCCAGAAATGATCAAAAACTAAAAGACATTGCGCAAACTGTTACCATTCATTAGGACCAAATCTCCTCTAACAATGCTGTTGGAAGAGGATGACAGCTTGGAGCTGCTTAAAGAATGAATAGTGGCTATGTAAGACCACAGCCACTGGAAAAATATCAGATTTTGCAGTGTTCCTGATGGGTGGAGTGCCAGATCTGTCTGACATACATGCAGGCCTAGATCATGGAATAGTCAGTTATTGCTCCAGTAAAACTATTCACTGAGATGGCACATAACTCCCTTACCAACTTTGTCCACAGCTTACATGCCTCAACCAGTCTTAGTCAGGTTTCCAACTTTTACATAGAAAGAACAAGTTCTTACTGCCCTTTGGATCCATGATCCATGGCAAGCAGTTAGTCATAAATGAGGTAAGGGTATTCTCTGATGATTATGCACTGGAGACCCAGGCCAGAACAACAGCTTTTCATCCTGCCATGAGAAGATGTCACTCTGACAAATACAAGTACCAGTTAGTGTACCCTGTGCATCTTAAGGCATGGTTGCCTAGGGTACCACGTACATTTACTTTAGCAGAGGAAGACAAATTCAGACAGCAACAATCTTCAGCTGTACCAGCAACTACAGAAGGGAAATAGATCCGTTGTCATTGGCATTACTATAACAATCAGCAAAGAACTATTTCCTCTTTTTAAGCAGTCCTTTCACCCAGAATTGATAGTACAGGATCTGCTACTGTTAGGAACTGATAGTAACTGTCAGTAAGTAACACAATGCTTAGTTCCAAAAGGGATCCTGGACTGCTGTCTTGGACCTTCTGCTGAATGTTGAACATTTAGGAGAACAATATAGTAAGTTATTTTCAGTATAAGGTGACTACACACTCAAGGTAATATTTTTTCTAAGTAACTTTTGTTTGTTATGAGATGCAATTTACTGTGACAGGGTACTGGAATTTCTTCTTGAGTGGCTCATCAAATCTGTTATCTATATGGGACAGTGAGTAATTGAGGCATATAGTCCTGTTCATGTCAGTCAAGGATTGAGACATTCCATACCAATGCAAATTGCCATAAGAGGTATTTTGCCTCCTTTATGGAAGTGCAGTACCTTTTTGTAAATAGTTTCTGTACTATAGGGGTTTAGGATAGTTTTGCATGGACCAACTTATTTTGTTTCTTAGTTTGCATAACTAAGTACTCTACACTTATCTTTTGAAGAATGATTTGTGAGATTGTATGGTATAGCAGGTTAACAGTGATAGTGACAGGGAAGGAGGTTGTCATTCCTTTTGTGTTATGCTGGTTTAATTAAGATGCACGAAATTGGTATTGTATCCTGAATACAAATGGTATGTTACATGTGGTGAGGAGGGCTAGAGTGGTGGTGTAATTAGAAGCACAGAAACCTAACTTTGTATTTCTCTAAAAAACACACCTTACAGTATATGAACATCAAAGGCTATCTCCAAGAACTTGTTGTAAGAGCAAACTATCCCTCAGGTTGGAGAAAAGGTGACTTAATATTGATTTCCAAATGGACCACATTTCATTTGCTTAAGCAGTTAATTCCGCCCCAGGGTAGATCTATCAGTGTAAATTCTTCCAGGGATTACTCCACTGTCATTATTCCATGTGATGTGAGACTGGGTTACAGGAAGGTTTTATACTCTGGGCAGGAGCCTGGAATATGGTACTGCATCAAACTGAAGTACAAACAGGGCACTGTAGGATTCATACCACAGCATTAGGTAAACTGTTTCTGACTTACACTGCACATATGGGATTGGGAGATGCACATTCGGTTTTGGCTCTACCCCAAACTTGCTTACTTGCTCAACTTAAAGATTCCACAGCAATTCTGTAATAGACAAGGGTTTCATCTCTCAAGAGAATATACACTTCATTAGGGAAATGGAGTATAATACAGTTTTTTCTTTCTAGTCACTCATCAATATATATGAAGACATCCCTGGAGTCTTATACTTAGTTGAGACATTGGAAGACTAAGCTACTTGTACGCCAAGGTCTAAGATTTATGGATAGGGCATCACATGTCTTTATTGGGTGGGATGGGCTTGATCTTGGTTATAGCATACCATTGCGTATACAAAGGGATACGTTTAAAATCTAGTTAGCAGGCTTTTTAAAAAACTATATAGGTTCAGTCATACGACAATGTCAGACTCAGCTCTTTTTTTTTCAGGGCAAAGAAATTACAGACAGGGTTGCCTCTTTTAAATCACAAACAAACAATGCCCTGGACTAAAGCACAGCAGGTTAGAAGAGCTCTCAAGAATGACTCTCCTAGCTGCATATCAGCAGCATCAGAAGTCTAGTAGCTATATAGACAGGGTTAAGGACACTGACATGGCAAGTATCAGTGCAATATTTGATGAAACAGGGCTATATCATGAAATCGAATAGGAAGAATGGCGAATGCTCTAATGAGCGAAACTGCCGAAACTCGAGGGTCCGTTATTGAGGTTGTAGTAAAGTGGAGAGTGGAATATTTGCCCTTTCCTCACTGTAGTGCGATCTCAGAGTTCTAATATATATTTAGTGGGGGGCGGGACGCAGCCCCACACAATAAAGACTTCGAGTTTCAACATTTTCACTCATTAGAGCGTTCAACATTCTTCCTATTCGATTTCATGATATAGACCCTATGAAACTATGCATTGAATATGGTGATACTATTAGCAAAAAATGCATTACAAAAAATGGAGCAGCGACAATTCTACAAGTCCTAGATTTAAGGGCTCTTGTCTTACACCTACTCTTGTTAGAGTTTGCTGACCCCCCTGTGACAGGGCTAAATTTTTAGCAACCAACTAACTGGATAACTAGCTATTTAATGACAGAACATAAGCTTTGATTCACATTAAGTCGATTTGTATCAAAGTAATCAGTACCCAGTCACTTATCTCTGCATATGAAAGAATGTTACATCCTAATATGGTACTTGTTTTATTGCTCTAGTTAGAACTCAAAGTGTTTAATAAAAGTTATCAATCTTTTGAAAATAAAATAGCTTATTGAGTTAGTTACTGCACTGAGATTATACTGCAAAAGTTGCTGCTGTAGGATATGAGCTGTGGGTGACTGGAAAACAATGTCAAAGTACTGACGGAATAAAAAGCACTGGTCTTACCTAAAAAACAAATGTGAATGAGTGAAGTTGGGGATTAAACAATGAGAACAAATGGGCAGGCAATATGCATGTATGCCATGCAGAATGGTAACTAGATGCATTTTGCCACCTTGCTGATGCAAAAAAAAAACAGAAACAATTGAAGAAGCAGATCAAATTCTACAGATGGAAGAAGAATAAAATAAGCATAATAATGGAGGAGAGGTACTGTCAAAATGCTTGGATAAGAAAAACAAGAAGGTTACTCTTGAGGTTGCAACCAGAAAGAAAAGGAGAAATGTTTAACACTGAGAAGGAAATCCATAGGGAGGAAATGATGTATAGGAGGATAACAAACAAATACAATTCAAAACAGCAATTACAAAATTGGAACACGAGAGGAAGGTGAAGTATGGAAAGGAAATGATGATGAGAAGAAGAAACACCTATGTGAACAAGAGAGAAAGAAGAAAAGCACAAGTAATCACTCCTGCGGGACACTGACAGAAGAAGTAAATGGGAACAAGCAATATACCAAAGAAATAGCAATGGGGGAGACAAAATAGGTTCAGTGTATATAATCGGTTATAAATTGGTTTTTATTACCAAAGGTTACTTGAAGCTACAAAAGAGAACAGGGAAAGTAATGAGAGAGAGAAAGAATACAGAGAACAGTAAAAGCAAAAGGATAGGAAGTTGAAAAGTTATATTGAATAGTAAAGTGACAGACTATGGAGGACACCAAGGATATGGCATTTAAATTATTTACATGGAATGTGAGTCATCTCACAAATAAAGAAAAAGTTGAAAAAGATTTTAAAATACGTAAGACACAGGAGAGTAGAGACAGCAATGCTACACGAGACTCAATTGAAAAAACAAACAAACAAACATTAAGAGAGCTTATAAGGGGGGATATCATGCAGTTGCATACACAAGGAACAGAAGTGTGATTGTCCTAATAAGGGCAGAGACTTTGGTAAATACAGAGTACCAAAAATAGAAGATGGAGGGAGACTTGCACTGCTGAGGGGTAATTAGGGGAATGATAGAATTACCCTGGGAAGGGTATATATCCCTCCAAACATAAAAAAAAAGGGAGAACTGGGATGGATCTTTAGGGAAGTAATACAGTTCCATCAATGTATTGTGTTACTGGGATTGGGATCTAGTAACAACAAAGGTAGATGTAAGTGAGGGCCCAAAACCAATAGCAGTTGGATTAAAAGAGAGATTCTTAAAAAATACATTTACTGAAAGACATAATGGAAAAACACTAAAAAGAAGAACTAAGAAAAACTAGAGGAAAACAGGAAAAAAAAATCAAAGCTTGCTTTAATTTTTTAATAAAATAAGAGAACTTGAGAAAGGAGGAGAGAGAGTAGGTAATAGATGAGAGATGAGTTGTGTTAAAGTTTGTCTCCAAAAAAGCACTCATAAACACTTGATCACTGTTTGAATGATCATGGTTGCATATATACTATATGTATTATATATACAATATCTTCAAAGCATAGCAGGCATCAATAATTTCAAACCTTCAGGGCACCTTCAAGTCAGGCTGAGGCAGGACAAAAGACAAGTTGGCTGAGAAAAGCTGGGAGTGCCTAGAGGCACAGAGAGCCCCGAAAGGACAAGGCTAGATGAACAAAAAAAAAAAACAATCAAAAACAACAAAAAAAATAAATGTACACCAAAAAAGAGGAGGATAACACAGGGACAACAAGGAGGGATAGGGAGTGGACTAAAACAGCAGTGGTCATTTGGACATTATGTATGATTTTAGTACAAAAACTTTACTAGAAACATCATATTGATCACTGCTGTTTGGGGAAATTACCATAGCTAACTACATTTGGGAGGATGGAGGAGAAAGCAGTCCTGTCCACAGTTGCTAGAGTTTGCAGAAACAGCAAGGCTTGCACTTGTAGTTTCAGCTTAATGCAGATCAAACCTTCCCAAAACCAGACTTACAAAGAGAATTTGATGGTACAGTGGGTCTTGACCCACAGTGAAGAAGTTTTTTGTGACAGTTATTTGGAAACAGCCAGAAAAACCTGTTACCCTCACAAGAAATAAACAACTGATCCAAGGATCTGAAAGATGTAGTTCTGTCAAGATAGTATCGGAGTTGTTTGTGGACATCCAATGTATGGAATATCCTTTCTCCCTCATTTTTGGGATCAGGAAAGAAGCAGGGTGCTAGATATTTGGCTTAAAAGTAAACCTGGATACACTTTAAACATAAAATGATTAGTTCTCAAAGAAACCATGTCCCTATGGAAAACAAGATAGAGTTGACTCACCATAAGAGCTTACAACTCAGATACCCTTCTTGCAGAGGTCAGAGCAATCAGTAAACTGCCAGATTAGCTTGTTCAAATGGTGCAAGTGTTAGTTTCCCTAACACAAAATTAAGATCCCAAGGAGGGGACACTTGTTTTCTTGGATGCCTCTTATGCAAATCTCTTTCAAGACACTTTGACAGGACACTGCATTGAAAGACGAGGGACAATGAGCAGACATGCTAAATTGGCAGATTAATGAACCCTGACAGAGGAATAGGAAAGGCTGTAAGATAGTAACTCACACAAATACTGTACAACCACAAAACAACTACCCCTGAATTGGTGCAGGTTATGTTGTTGGCACCAACTAGAAATACCTTTACCATGTACTAATATAAGATTTATTGGTTGCAGGCTTCTTGATTCCATTAGTACCTGCCGCACGTCCTCAGTAAAACAGGTGCCTAAAAGGAATTAAGACCCTATCACCCAGGCAGTCAACTGAAGTTGAAATCAGGGTGTATCAAACACCCCTGTTCTCGTGTGAGTATATCCAGTCAGTGAGGAAGCTTGTGGTAATTGCTCCTGGCCACTTACAAAAGAAAGAACCATGGTTGCCTGGGCCACAAGGGAGTCATCACAATAATCTTGGAGGATTCCTTCTGAATCTTCACAAATACTCTGGATATCAGTGGAAAGGGTGGAAAAGCATACAGGAACATTACCGTCCAAGGAAAAGAAAAGAAAAGGCATCTGTCTTCCAGGTATTTTTGTATAGAATCTTGGAACAGAATCTTGCCAATTGATTCTTCACAGAGGAGGCAAAGAGGTCTGCTTCAGGAACTCCCTACAGATACATGACATTTTGGAAACTCCTTGATCTAGTTTCTATTCCCATAGGTCTGTCCTGGTCCTGCTCAGCTTGTCTGCCACATAATTTTGCTCTGATGGAATTTAGGATGCCTGTAGAAGCATGAAGGTGTTTAGGTGAAATGGCAGTGGAGTTTTTAACTAGATTGTTTAATGAAATCTTGGAAAGTGAGAGGATGCCTGAAGAATGGAGAAAAAGTGTTTTGGTACCGATTTTTAAGAATAAGGGTGATGTGCAGAGCTGTAGTAAGTACAGTGGGATTAAATTGATCAGTCACAGTATGAAGTTATGGGAAAGAGTAGTGGAAGCCAAGTTAGGGAGGTGATGATTGTGAGCAGCAGTTTGGCTTCATGCCAGGAAAGAGCACTACAGATGTAGTGCAATGTTTGCTCAGAGTGTTGATGGAGAAGTACAGAGAAGGTCAGAAGAAGTTGCATTGTGTCTTTGTGGACTTAGAGAAAGCATATGACAGGGTGCCTAGACAGAAGTTGTGGTACTCTATGAGGAAGTCGGGAGTGTCAGAGAAGTATGTAAGAGTGGCACTGGATACGTACAAGGGTAGTGTGACAATGGTGAGGTCTGCAGTGGGAGCGATGGATGCGTTTAAGGTGGAGGTGGGATTACATCAAGGAACAGCTCTGAGCCCTTTCTTATTTGCAATGGTGATGGACAGGTTGACAGACGAGATCAGACAGGAGTCCCTGTGGACTATGATGTTTGCAGATGACGTTGTGATCTGTAGCAAGAGTAGGGAACAGGTGGAGGAGACCCTGGAGAGGTGAAAATATGCTCTAGAGAGAAGAGGAATGAAGGTCAGCAGGACTAAGACAGAATATATATGTGTGAATGAGAGGGAGGACAGAGGAATGGTGAGGATGCAGGGAGTAGAGGTAGAGGTGGTGGAGGAGTTTAAATACTTGGGATCAACAGTTCAGAGTAATGGTAAGAGTGGAAGAGAGGTGAAGAAGAGAGTACAGGCAGGATGGAGTGGGTGGAGAAGAGTGTCAGGACTGATTTGTGACAGACAAGTACCAGTAAGATTGAAAGGGAAGGTCTACAAGAGGGTAGTGAGACCAGCTATGTTATATGGGTTGGAGATAGTGGCATTGACAAAAAGGCAGGAGTCAGAGCGGGATGTGGCAGAGTTAAAGATGTTAAGATTTGCACTGGGTGTGACGAGGGTGGACAGGATCAGGAATAAGTATATTAGAGGGTCAGCCCAGGTTGGAAGGTTTGGAGACAAAGCCAGAGAGGCAAGATTACGTTGCTTTGGACATGTGCTGAGGAGGGATGCAGAGTATATTGGGAAAAAGATGCTAAGGATGAAGCTGCCAGGTAACAGGAAAAGAGGAAGGCCTAAGATAAGGTTCATGGATGTGGTGAGAGAGGACATGCAGGTGGTTGGTGTGACAGAGCAAGATGCAGAGGACAGGAAGAAATGGAAACAGATGATCCGCTGTGGTGACCCCTAACAGGAGCAGCCGAAAGAAGAAGAAGTAGAGTGAGAATATGCTGTAAAGCTACATCCTAAGCTAACATGGCTAGTCCGCAAATGAGGTATGACGTGTTTAATCCTTGCTTGCTGATGCACCACATGACTGTGGTATTGTCTGTAACCACTTGAAAAGGTCCCAGGAACTAAAGATGGTTTAGAGAGTTGAGTGCCTTGATCGGGCCAAGCAACTCCTTGATATTTATATGCTTGCCTTTGTTCTTGATGTCTCACATCAGAGGTCCATAGGATGAAAGATGGTTCAAGCAGCTGAGTGCCTTGATCAGGGCATGCATCTCCTTGATATTTATATGCTTGCATCTCTCCTTGGTGTCCTACACCCCCTACAATTTTATTCCCCCTGAAACTGCTACCCAAGCAATGTCCAAATCTTTGTGGTGACTGATGGCTTTGGAAACAAAAAAGTATGATCTGGAGGATGAGGAATGCCGCCCCCCCCCCCCCCCGAAAAGAAATTTCCCCTCTCTGCCATCAGTACCCTTGATGAATGATTTTGAGAACTCATTTGTCTGAAACGGTTTTCAAACAGAAAAATGGAGATTCAGACCTTCTGGAAGAGAAAAGGGGCCAGAGTGGGAGGGTGTCCACAAGCTCCCTTGGATAATCATTCATACTTGTTGGATTGCCCTTGGTTTTGGGAGATTTAAGACTTAGGTTGTAGGTTCATATGTATTTACTAGGCCAATGACCACAAGGGCCTTTTTCAGCCTAGCCATGCATCCCAAATCTCTGACAACTTCCGGTACTCTTAAGAGTAAGCAGGAGCTTGGGAGATGAAACATTCACAAGCAGGGTCCTGAAAGATGAGCCACTTGCAGGTTGCCTGTGTCCATTAGAGACACAGGTGCCAAGCCAGGGATGAATTTCCTGTTCCCCATCCAATTGTCAAAGTTACACTTGAATTGGGTTAGGATGCTTCACATGGATGGGGAGCCAGTTCCAGAGATGGGGTAGTCTCTCGGATACATAGCTGTCTCTCCAGCAGGTCCTATTTATATCACAGGCAAGGCTTTAGAATGTCTAATTCTGATGCTGTTTGTTTTGTTGATGTGCAAGAGGTCCATCAAAGTGGGGTCTGACAATGCCCTGTATGGCAGACATAGATCTCCCCTCAAAAGTCTGTAGGATACAAAATACGGGGAGAGGGCCTTGAGGCAGTCTGCACAGGACATTTTATTTACTCCCTGTATTCTTTTTTTTGAGGAACCTCTGTGGACATTCCATTTGTTGGATATACCTGGTTAGGTACATACCAAAGGGGGCATTGTACTCAATGATAGGTCTGATGAATGCTGAATACAGAGGAACAATGACTTCCTTAGACTTAGATGCCATACATTTGTTTATAAATTGCTTAACATAAAATGATTCCCTCACTACTGTAGACATGTAATGGTCAAAGACTAGATTACTGTCTGTGTGTGTCCCCAAGTCAATGACTACTGGATCAACTCTAAGGGGTGTGTTGTCATTATGAAAGTTACCAGGAATGGAAGACTTCCCACAGAATACTACTAAGTATTTCTTGGCATTTAGTTTTAGTCCATGGCTCTGACACCAGTTGTGTGTCTGTGTCAGCTCTTCCCGAGGAACATTTGTGTTGGTGTGGGATTCAATAACAGCTCCTAATTTGCAATCATCTGCAAATTTAGTCAGTCAGAGACCACTGACATTGGCCCTCACTTCAGAGAAGTAAATGCCAAAAAGGAGTGGCCCAAGGACTGATCCCCGAGGGACTCCACTTCTGACCAGCCTCTTTGTAGAGGTGCCCCCCCCCCCCAATTTTAACTTCCTGAGTCCTGTCTGTGAACCAGTTGGCTATCCACCGGGTGGCATACGGGTTTGTACCCAACCTCTCGATTTTGTCAATAATGCCCAAGTGGGGTATTCTGTCAAATGCCTTGGCCTGGTCTAGGTAGGCAGTATGAATCATTTTGCCCTCATCCATTGCTTTGGTGACCTTCTCAAAGAAGTGCACCAGGTTGAGTAAGCTTGAACAGTCCTTGAAACCAAACTGGGTTAGGTCCAGTGTCTGGAGGTTTACTATATCATTATTGATCATTTCCATGATAATTCCTTCCATGGCTTTGCATACAAGACTAGTGAGACTTATGGGTCTGTAGTTTCCATGATCTGTAGATGGCCCATCGTTGTGGAGAGGGATGACTGTTGCTCTTCTCCATTCATGAGGCACAAAGCCTGTTTGGAGGCTACAGTAAAATAGCAATTCCAGACGGCCTGACAGGTCATGTTTCATGCTATTTAGAAGACATCCTGGGATATTGTCTGGGCCTGCTGATGCAGTGTTCTTGGCCTTAGAGAGAGAGAGCATTAAGGACCTGTTTCCTAGTGATAAGGGGGGGGGGGGGTTATTTGATGGTATTTCCCGAGGGAAGGTTGAAAGGGACAGAGGGGTAAAGTTGGAGCTGAATTTGTTGGCCAGTAGATTTGCTATATCTTCTGGCTCAGTATAGGTGGCTCCATTTACAATGAGCTCTGCACACAATTGTGTATTGCCTTTGAGGTTGCGAACATAGCTAAAGAATGCCTTGTGGTTGTCCTTGGCCTGGGAGGCCAACTTTACCTCAAATTTGGCTTTGGTAGACTTTATTTGTCCTCCAAGTTGTTTGTTTAGTTCAGTGACTGTGCTTCTATCCTGCTAGGTGCTGCACTTCCTAATTTTTGCAATGATTTTCTTCCCTCTGTTATACAGGCTATTGCTTTTGGATTCCACCAAGCTGGCTTATTTTTTGAGTTAGTTCTGTACTTCTTCCTGGTGGGTGCAGCTCTTTCTATGCAGCAATTAACATGCTTGTACAAGGTCCCTGTGAACAGTTCTGCATAGACAGCAGTGTTATCAGGGTTTATGGGGGCTTCAAATTTTGCCAGGTTATCACTTAATAGCAGGAAGTTAGCCTTAGAGTAGTTCCTGAATGTTCCGGGGTTAGCTGGGGTTCCAAGTTGCATTTTTACTTCAAAGGAGAATATTTTGTGGTCTGACCTTACCAGAGAAGACATTACATTAAGGGGTGTGCAGCACTCTCCCATATTGGTGAGGACCAGATCCAGTAGGGTTGCACTCCTGGTTGGTGTATTCACAATCTGGTCCAGGGAGTTTGTGTTTACAAAATCCAGGAATCTCTGTGCCTGTACGTTTGGTGTCAAATAGGATTCCCAGTTAATAGTGGGGTAATTAAAGTCACCCATGAATATGGTATTGGGTTGGATGGTGAGTGTTTCCAATAAGTTTAAATACATAGTGTAGGTTTCCTGGGTCATAGAAGGGGACCTTATAGCTTGCAAGGAAGTGGTACTGGAATTTGCCTACGGTAATTTGAACATGGAGTAGTTCAAGTGCATTGTCCTGTTTGACCAGCCTTGAAGTATATTTATTTTTGATGTAAATCGAGATGCCTCCACCTTTAGTCCCCCTTCTGTGTAGTAGCAGGTCTAAATGTGTGGAAGGCATTATAACCTTGCACTGTCGGTGTGCTGTCTGTGGCTTTAAACCATGTCTCAGTGACTGCACAGATGTCAGTGTTCTCTAGGTTGAAGAGAACTTCTAGGGAGTGGAGTTTTTTGTTTAGACTCCTAGCACTGAGTAGTAATACTTTTAGATTTTCTTGGTTTTGGTTTATGTTGGAAGAACTTTGTTTGCTATTGCCTAAAAAAAAGGCATTAAGGGGGAAGACAATGTTTTTAGTTAATATTCAAAAGCATATAGGGGAGATGTGCAGACCATCCTTGGCAAAGCAGTGTGGTCTGTTGACAATCTCCTTCCATGTTGACAAGTACTGCACTCCCTTAGAATGATACCTAGAAACTAATCCAATTATTAAAGTCATTCATCTTGTTCATTTTGTGGCATCATCCTTGGAGAAGGTAAAATGCTGCTCAGTGCTAGGCTCATACCAGCCTGGGACACATATTCCAAGAGTTCCATGATCTCTCTCTTCATATAGTCTAGGTAGGTATGTCTCATGTCATTTACACCCACAAGGACTATGACTGAGGCATACTGGTGCTTGCGGTCCAATGACTCGAGTGCATCCATAATGTGGCAGATCCTAGTCCCTGATAAGCATCTGACCATGACTTTCTTCTTACTCAGCCTGGTGAGAGGGACATCAGTGCGTCTCACAATGGAGTCTCCAATGACCAGAATGTTGGACTGTGTATGGCTTGCCTTATGGGCTTAGACGTAGAGGCTCCATGAGATGTGACTATATGTGTTGATGTGGGCGTTGTTTTGAAAGAGTGCCTTTGGGGCTGCTGAGGGCATTTGTTATGTGTACTTCTTCTAGGAGGTCTTTGGAGGAAGGTTACATTTAAGTGCCTCAGCATATGTGGGTCTATACAGTATGTCTACTTTGAATTGTGCGTGTTGGTTGCAGCATGTGTACTACTGACAACCTTATTGACATTAGGAGTACTTTTATGTGAGAGCTATGCCTCCAGTGACATTGTGTAAATACATCTCTCACATACCATATCAGTTTGTTTGAAAATTAACTGGTTGTCAATAAATATGAGGCAATTTCCACAATGCCTCAGGATGCCACCAAGCTGGTAATGGTGACAGTGGGAAAGTTTATATCCATAGCAACAGACCCTTTTACTGATAGGACAGTTGGAGTGAGAATACAAAGTAATGTCAGGAGTATCCAGTTTGCAACTCTGGGGACACTGCTTGTCACTCAAACTAAATGTCCTCTGTGCAACTAGGTATTGGTGAAATTTTAATTGTGCTTTTACAGGAAAAATGTCACTCAAGGTGTCTGTGTCTATACAGGGCACTACCAAACACTTGAGGGGAAACTAATAAGTAGACCCTGAAAATTTAAGGATGAAATATTTAGACAGATATTCTGAAGTTAGAAACAAATCAAGCAGTACTTACTGAAAACAAAGAATTAGCTTATCAAGAATGATGAAAATGGGCTACTACTAGTGCAGGTCTCACCAAACTCTGCTGGGATACAATGCTCCTTTGCCTCTTTGCTCACCAGAAGCAAAACATTAGCACTGATCCCAAGTTGAGAAGCAAGCCACAGCCTGTTTGGTGATCCACAGTCTTGTCCCAGATGATGCAAGGGTCTGTAGGCTTGTTGTAACCCTTTCCTGGTTCATGCCTTGAATAGCAACCAGATCAATCAGGAACATCAAGAACAGACAATCACTGCCGAACCATAAACAGTCAGGAATCAATGCACTCTGCTTCTTCTCTCACCAGGAACAGAATACAAGCATAAATTCCAAGCTGTCATCTATGAAGCAGTTATTCGGCTTTCCGGTGATAGCAGTCTCCAGGAAATAATGCCCCTGTGCTCCTTCTCTCATCAGAAAACAGAAGCATTAATCCCAAGATGACTACTTTGAGGCAGCATGTGGGTTCTACAATAATTGGTGGTCTTGCAACAGATGTTACAGATTTTAAAGATAAGATGGAAAAAGATGGCTAATATCCTGAGCACTGCAGTTGCACTGAGCAGTTAGATATGAAAGGGAGTAACTTGAGCTTTAGCTGTCTAAGTGGAGAGCCACTAATTTTAAAAGAGAAATATAGCTTGAAAGGGGGTAGGCAGTTGTATTCTGGTTCTATGGAATACCGTGGGATGGCCAATGCATTTAAATAGTTGAAGGGGAGTGATTCCACAAAATAATACTTTTGTGCTTACTCACAACAGCCAATGAAATGGGAGAGGGAAGGAAATATCTGGTCAAATTAACATAAGGACTAACAAACTGTGTAAAAGTTCAAACACAAACAACCTGGATTCAAGCGCAAATGGAAAAACGTAACTCAATGACCAGCGAGTAAAAAACAAATCGAAATTTATTATTGTAAGCGCTTTTGAAGGGGTCTCTGAAGAAGTTGGGGCAGAGACTCCTTCGAAAGCGCTTACAATAATAAATTTTGATTTGTTTTTTACTCGCTGGTCATTGAGTTACGTTTGTCCATTTGCACTTGAATCCAGGTTGTTTGTGTTTCAAATTAACATAAGGGGCAGGCAACTAGAAAGAGTTTAAGAACACAACGGCACCAGAGTGGAAGGGTGGAAATTAACCTTAATTGACCTGTTCTATCTTCAGTGTGACTCCTTATTTGACCTGTTCTAATTTCGGGGTGACTCACAAGCGACACAGCTGTGGTCATTTTCCTAGATTTAATATGCAATTAAAAGCAGAATACAAATAAAACAAAGTGTAAAGAAAACAAATCAAAACATAAAAAATAGAAGGCAATAAAGTAATACATAAAACAAACAACCTTTCCCTCACAGCAAGTTGTAGCAGAGTCTGTGTGAGCTTTTTCTTTTTGGAACTTCCTTGTCATTTCTTCTTAAATGTCTGTATTTAGTTGAGACTGTTTATTTTGGGGGGGGGGGGGTTGCCAAGATTGGAAATGGAGACAGAAAATCCCTTGGAAAAGGAAGGCTGAAAAAATCTTAAAGATTTCCCTGAAACAGCTTGCCCCTTTCATCAAACTTTATGATCACCCATGCAACAAAGGAGATCAAACACTAAATCTCTGTCCGAAGGAAATTTTACAATCGAATTTTTAATGTCATCTGGGAGGTTCTGAGAATCCAGCCATGGGAACCTCCTAAAAACAGTACCAGTCACCACAGACCTGGAAGAAATATCAATAGGGTCATATACACACTGTTAACAATGAGTGTGCATAGAAGAAACTAAGTTATTTAAAGCAGAATTTTTCCTCACAAGACGAAACCGCAGATGAAACATTCCTCATACTTTTACAATTTGTCAGAACAAACATTAATAAATGAGCCTGACAATTCAAAATTCTGCAAATCAAAGTTGCAGAAGTATATACTTTTTTCGCCATACCTATCAATTTTCCCATCCTTATCAGAAATAGTAGAATTGGAATTAACTAAGTGCTTAGCAGCAGTGGGATCAACTGAAGCTATAGCTGCTAGGTCAGGTTTGGGAATAGTGTACAAGAATTTAAAAATCTGAGGAACTTTATGCATCTTATCCACCTTTTTTAAAAGGCAGTTGGCTGACTACAAGGAAACAGAAGGCAGTTAACACATACATCCTCTAAACTAGAAAGATCGGGAGGAATGGGTGTAGGTTTTAGAAAATCATTCTGTAACAACATATATTATTTTCCGAGAGACTGATAAACCTCAGTGCTCTCCCACTTAAAACACTGGCAAGTTCTATCAACAGTCTTAGAGAAAGAGAAACTCCAATAGGAAGACTCAGGAACTGAGCTGTTCTCAGAGTCAGAATCAGAAATCTGAGGAAAAAACTGCATCCATCCCTTCATCTTCCTGTTCACATTCAGAATCTTGAATTTCTTCAGGAAGAGAGGAATCCCTCTTTTTTTTTTTTTTTTACAAGAAACTACTTACAAGAAAGATAAAAACAGGATTAAACAGACCCAGTAAATTGCTCCTATCCAAAGAAAAGTGAGTAGGAGTAGATACATGCTTGGTTTTCTGTTTCTTTTTGACAGGAAAGATAGGACCAACCATGTTACTAATGGCAGTAGCAGCTTCTCAGAGATGGGAACAGCATTCCAATGCAACAGGGAAAACTTACCTGTTTCCTCTCCCAGAACTGACAAGAGTGGCTCTCCCTTGCCCATTGAGGGGACCACAACAGCTGCAGAGGATGTGGCTAACCCTCAGTCCATAGTGCCTGTAGGTGGTACACCACAGGATCCAGGTTAAAAGTTAAGTAGTCTCAGGTACAACAAATGTCCACATCAGTCACCCACCAGCAGCTGGTGAAATTGCTACCTATTGTGGTGGCAAAGGCTGCTTAATTTCTTGTTGCTGTGGTTGGAAGAAGGACAGACCATGGAACCAGTAGTTTATTCCATAGTCAAGCCAAAAATGGTGCCCCTTTCCCAGGGAAGACGAGCAGCAGTTGTCGATAAACACTACCAGTCTACAAAAGTTACTTTGTTCACAGAAAAAAAGCACTTTAAAACACTGCAAGCCCCACAAAAGTAAAATAAATATTTTCTCAACAGAAAAAAAGTATTCACTTACTTTATATCACTTTTGCACAGACAGAAGAAATCAAGCAGAAAACAAGCACTCCATTTAAAAGTACTTTACAGACTTGAGACAGTCCATTAAAACACAACATTCCTAGCTTCAAAATAACTTTCCTGAAGAGGGAAGTAATAAAACATCAACAAAATTAAGAAAATGCAATTTCCCCCCCAAAGAGAAAACTTAACTGCCGAGCAAAGCTCTCAAAAGCCTCAGAGGAGAGTAATCTTTGGCAGCAGTAAAGCTCTGGTGGGCTTCATGCCCAGACTTGTCTTTTATTCAGTTCAGCTCGAGCTGCCTGACAGCTTGATAGCATGGAAGGTGCCCTTTAGCTTTGGAAGCTGGTCGGTTGTTATAACCTTGGCAGGATATAACCTATATAGCATAAGGTTACTGCAGCAGTGATCAATATGATGAAATCAAACATTTAGGGGAAACAGAAGGAAGGAAACAAACAGCAATTAAACTAGGATGCTTTGCAAATACAACCAAAGTCCAGAATTTGCTGGTCTGTAAATTAATGCAACAAATGATGAGAGAAAAATAGGGAAAATAAGGGACATAAGAACAGGGAGACTACTCAGAAATCCAGATCAGATATGTACAATGTTCACAGTTCATTGTGGAGAAGTATATATGGCACAAGAAGACAGAAAATCTGACGGCTGGAGTGGGTGAGTTTGCTGAAGAATTAGAGATCCTCAGAGTAGTATTAGAAGGCAGGGAAGTACTGATGGGACCCATCACCAAACAGGAGATAAAGGGCAGATGAAGACCCAAGGAAGAGTTAAATCACCAGGGTGGGATAGGATACCAGTAGGAGTATGGGATGTATATAAGGAAAAAATTATACTGCTGTACTACAAGATGTTTAGTGCAGTATTAGAAAAGATGGAGATCCAAGAGTCCTGAAAGACAGCAGTAATAACAGTGATACCAAAGGAGGGAAGGGATTCAGCATGCCTGAGATCATATTGCCCAATCACAGTACTGAATCATAATTACAAAGTATTTGCTGCAGTACGGGTAAACAGATTAGAAAGAGTGCTCCATAAACTCATCAGTATGGATCAGTGTGATTTTGTGAACAGAAGGCAAGTATATGACAATATATTGAAAACAAACATTAAACAAAGGAGGCTAAAAAAGGGAAGCAATCTCTAGTTTTATTGGAATTGGATGCTTAAAGGCCTTAGAGGTACTTATGGGAAGTAACGTACAAAACTGGCTTTCCACTGGAATTTTTTTATACTTTTGCAAGAACTACAGCAGTGACTAAAATAAAAAAACGTTATGTACTCACCATTACGTTTCATCTGTGCTGTCCACTTTCATTCTTCCTCAGCTAATGGGTTTGGATCAGAGACTCAGCTCTGACTCGGTCGCTTCTTCCACAGCATAGGATCCTAGAACTATCAAGCTCCTCCCTTTACTCATAATGCTCCACCAACCTAACGTACCTCAGTTTGAGTCTGCTGCCCCTAGATACAATAGGACAGAGGCAGAACAGAAAAGGAAGCTGGAACTCAAATATGGAACAGAGGTTCCTATAAAGCTCTTCGCTCTCCAGAAGAAAGGAGGTGGTAAGTGGGTAGGGAGTTGAGGAAGAATGAAAATGGACAACACAGATGCTCGAGTGAATACATAACTTTTTAAACCTTATGTTGCCATTTTTGTTCATTCCTCAACTTATGGGACAGAGTCCCCAGCTACCACAACCCTAGGAAGACCCTAAGAAAGGATATTCTGTGGCATTGCTAAGACAAAAGCTGCTCTTTTCCTAGAGACCAGATCCAATTAGCTATGCGGAATAAAGATATGTGGATTAGCCCATGTTGTGTTTGCACAAATATCATCCAAGGATGCTCTAGACTAAACGGTTGAAGAAACCACCATATACCTGGTGAAATGGGTCCTAGCAGGTTTTGGTAAAGATAAACCCAATTTTTCATAGACAAAGGTAATACAATCAGTTAACCATTTGGCCAATGTAACTTTAGATACTGGGTTGTCTAATCTGGTACAGGAAAAGGGAACAAATAACTGATCAGATTTCCTAAAGTCTTTGGTTCTATGAAGGCAGAAACTAACTTGTGTATGCTCATCCAGCAGATGTAACATGTATACTCCTTTGTTTGAGAAGTTTGGAAAGAAAACTGGGATATTAATGACCTGGTTAATATTTGACTCCGAAGCTACCATAGGCAAAAAAATGAGTTGGTTTGCAATGACACTCTGTCCTTGTGAAAAAATTAGATAAGGGGGTTTTGAAAATATAGCCTGGAGTTCAGATACTATTTTGGCCAACAGGATAGCCACTAGAAAAATGGTCTTCCAAGACAAAACATTGAGGTCAGCTTTGGCTAAAGGTTCAAAGGGGGATTGAGTTAAGGCTTGAAGCATAATATTTAAATCCCAAGGTAGAGAAAGGTCTTTTAATGGGGGTCTGGGGTAAAAAAGTTCCCTTGAGGAAAGCTTTGCAAAGTTTAGAAGATGCTAAGGTAGATTTATTTACACCAAGATAAAAATTAGAAATGGCAGCCAGTTGAACTTTAATTGATGAAAAACTAGCCTCTTCACCGAAAATTGTAGCTAAAAAGTCTAGGATAGATGGGACAGGTGCTGAAAAGGGGTACAGGTTTTTCATTAGAGCCCAAAGGACAAATCTTTTCCATTAACTCTTGTAAATCTTTCTAGTAGAAGCCTTATGGTAAGATAACAAAATGTGATGGACAGGGGAGGAAAGACTGGGTTGTCTAGCAATCAATGGAACTGGAGAGACTATGCAATCAACTTGAGGCCTGATACGTCCAGGTGAGTTATGCCTGTCGGGTGAGACAAGAGGTCTGGAATTGGATCCAGAATCCATGGTGGATGTATAAGATGAGGCCAGAAAAATGGAAACCAAATCTGATGGGGCCAAAAGGATGCAATAAGGATAACTTAGGTCTTCAACCAAACTGCTTTCTGAAGGAACTTTGTAATTAGTGGCAGGGGTCGAAAGGCATAAAGGAGACCGGTGGGTCAGTCATGAACTACAGCATGTCTTAGTGACTCTCTCAGTGGAGGGATCAGGGCAAAGAATCTACTGTACTTATTGTTTAGGGGAGAAAAAAGACTGCATCATGGCTGGTCCCACTGATGGAAAATTCTCTCTGCCATGTTGACATTGAGAGATCACTCATGAGGTATTAGAATGGACCTGCTAAGTTTGTCAGCAATCACGCTGATTTTCCATGGATGTGCATTGCTATTAGAAAGTAATTGGAAGTGATCACCCACTGCTGAACTCTCATAGCTTCTTGACAAAGAGGGCAAGATCTGGTCCCCCCCTTGTTTTGTTGATGTACCAGACTACCGACATATTGTGCATCTGTAATGCAGTTGTCCCAGATGGAAGAGTGTCTTGAAAAGCCCGCAACGCTAACAGGACAGCTCATCTCCACTACATCGATATACGTCTTAGCCTCTTTGGGGGACCACGTACCTTGGACAGTCTTTCCCAAGTAGTGCTTCCCCCCACCCAAGCTGGGAGGTGTTCATGGTCACTGGGGCCTTGGGAAGGGGAAGAACAAAGAGACGGCCTTTGTAGAGCTAGTTTGAATGAACAGAAGATACCTTTTCATGCTTGGGTGATTTTGACTGGCATGGATAATTGATACTGGAGAACAGACCATTGAATTAACAGAGTCCATTGAAGGATTCTCATATGGAACCTGCCCAATGGGACAAGGGTGACTGCAGCTGCCATGGACCCCAAAGTTTGAAGTATCAATCAGTCGAGCTGGAAGGGATGTATTTTGGATTACTTTCTTGAGTTGGGATTGCACAGTGTTTATTTGAGTCAAAGGAAGAGAAGCTATCTGATTGACTACATCCAAATGAGCACCAATGAACTCCAGACTCTGTTGGTGTGAGTTGAGATTTGTTGTCATTGACTGATATTCTTAAATGGCAGCACAACTGGAGTAAGTATTACCTTGTATGAATCAGCTGATGCCTGGTTGAAGCAGTCAGGAGCCAGTCATCTAGATAAGGAAACATTTGGAATACCAGCAGTGCCAAGTGATCTGCTACAACTGCCATGCATTTGATGAACACCCTGGGGGCCTGTGGTGAGACCAAAGGCAGTGCTCTGAACTTAAAATGACTGATGGTGTGCATCCTGAAGATCTGTTGACCATATCTTATCTTACTTCTGCAGAAGGGCCAGAATGGACTGAACCATGACCACCTGAAAATTTGTATACTGAATTAACTGGTTTAATTTGCTGAGATCCAGAATTGGTCTCAAGTCCCTTAGCTTTTTTGGCACCAAGAAGAATTCTGAGTTCCAGACCCTCTCTGGTCTTGGAGGACCTCTTGGATGAGTCTTTTTTTTTCTGTAGCTTTTTTATTTCTATAGAAGCTGTTTCCCTCTGACTGGGTGGGACATTGCAGTTTTCTTAGGAACAGTTGGAGGAGTTTGGGAAAATGGTAGGATATAACCTCTGGATATAATCCTCTGTATCCATGAATCTTTTGTGATATTTAGACAGACTCTCTGGTGCAGGGATAGATGGCCCCCAACTGCCTCCAGAGAGGGACAGTCAGTCCTCCCTTCAGGAGTGCTGACAGGGCCTATCCGAGAAAGATCCTCTAGATCCTTAGTTCTGGAGACTACCTCTTCCACAAGGATGGCTTCTTCCATTAGAGTTCTCCCCTCTGCCCCTGGGGAAACCATCTCCACATGACTCCTAGAAAGGACCCTGGGACTTCTTAAACCACACCTTTCTGCCATCTCACTGATTCCTAGAGAAGGACGTTTGAGGGACTGAAAGGTGTTACAACACAGCTGACAGGATCTTTCCCTCTTGCTCACATCTGCTGTGTGTGCCTTTAACCTTGGGGCCAAAAAGAGATGATCCGTCAAAGGTATATTGACGAAAGAAGACTTAAATGGTTCTGCAAAATCACAGAGGAGCATCCAGGCATGCCTTGTAATGGACATGCCTGAACCCATCACCTGTGATGTACCTTCTGCAGTGTGTGAGATCAACCTTATGGATGAATTAGATATAGAATGGAGGGTGGCCAGTTGTGAGGAAATTCTATTCCCTTACTCAGAGGACATGGACCTTGAAAGAGATCTGGCAAGATCCTTGATCAAATTTCTTTGTAGTCTTGTAAAATGTGCCAAATTTTTCAGCTACCTCAGAGAGAAGTTCACTGAAGCATAGACACACTTTCCAAATCTGTCCAGTGCCGTGGACTCCCTGTTAGGGGGATGGACTGAGGAACTCTGTGCCCCTAGTTCTTTTCTTGTGGCCATCACAACAACCATGGCATCAACAAGTACTTCCTTACTCCAATGTGCATGGTCTTTAGGAGGGTCAAGAATCTTGTCTGGTCTCTTAGGCTTTGGCTTAATAATTTCAAGTTCCTTCCACCCCTGTTGAGAGACCAGGTCTATAAGCACATCAGCTTGGGGAGTTACCCAGCAGATAGACAGGCCAGACCAGAAAGCCTCCAGAACCACTGATTCCTCTTGGCAGGGTTATCGGAGGACCAACTACCTCTTTGTTTAAGGAGCTCCAGGATGTCTCCAAAGGAGAAGTCATCAGGTTGTGATCTGGGAACCGCTCACCCTCAACAACATCAGTGTCCTCAGTGAGACATTCCTGCGGGGAATTCAAGTGCCTCCTTTTGTATGTTCTCTTATGAGGGACTTCCTTGGTGGGATATTCCAGGGAAGTATCGAATGAGATAATAACCTAAAGGACTGGCTGAAGGCTGGTTCGGGTTGGCTGTCCCAGTGGAAGGGATGATTGAGGTTCAGGACACAAACCAGAATGAGGTAATATTGTCTGATCTAAAGAGGTTAGGGATGTCTTTTCTCTAGGCACAAAGAAGGCCTTTTCCACCACTTCCAATGCTGAGAGCCAGGTTGACACAGAAGTCGACAGATCCAAAACTGAATTCTCTCAGATCGTAGGCCCCTGCAGCCCCGTCAGCAGTCCACCAGAGGAGGAAGTCAGACTCCAGGTATCTAACACCGAGGCTCTGAGGGAAGAGATGGCTGTGAAAGCTTTGGCATCAACTCCAAGGCCCCAGAAATAGTGCCAACACTTCAACCCACCTCCAAGAATCTTCCAGCTCCAAGATGTTCAGTGCTAATTGATTTAGAGGAATCACTGGAGTTAAAAGAACCAATAATCTTCAGATCCCACAAGCATATCCGATCCAAAAGCTCTGAAATGGAAGGATGGATCTGAGAAGAAGAAATCACAGGGGAAGTGGTTTGAGGTAATCTCTCATGCCCAGAAAGTGTCAGAGACAAAAGGACTCCTATCTATATCTGTGTCCTGAAGAACTTCCTCATCATCCTGTCCACATCTCCTTCGGACAGGCTTCCTGAAGGACCAAAGAGAAGGAGGTCTAGACTGCCTTCTGGGTGACTCCTCAAGAAATGGAGAGAGGGAGCCTGGAAGAAATATGCTCCGATAATAAAGGAGTACAGATTCACGGAGATCTTGCAGTCCAGGAAGTCTGATCTGGTATGGATCCATCTTTTTGAAGATCTTGGCAGGTGGCTCCATGGAAGGAGCCAAGAATGAAGTTGGACTATCAGTAGATCTTTTTCGAGTCTCCATGTTCTTAGGTTGAAAGTCACCCTTTGATTTATCAGGCTTCTTAGAGGTTTGAGCCCCAGCAACCAAAGAAAATGACTCTGAAAGAAGAAGACCCATCTTAACTAACTTGTTCTTGTGATCGATAAATGCCTGAGAGCTGAATCCAGCATAGATATCACAGTCAGTATCTAAGTGTGCAGGGTCCAAACAGTAAACACATTCCCCATGGGCATCAGAATTTGGGATCTTATACCCACAGGAAACATACTTTATAAAACGGATCTTATGCCCACAGGAAACATACTTTAAAACCCAAAGGTTTTTCAAACAGATTGAAAAAGACAGGCTTAAACTATTAAACACAGAATCAAACAAGTAATTAAAACAAATGTCTACTTGTTTTATATAATAAAGAAAAGAGAGAAAACTACTAACGATGGTAGATAAGAGTACTCAAGGAGTACAAAAGGTAGCTGGAAAGGGAAACCTAAAGTAAATGTAAATAAGGGAGGACAGAGACAGATACATTTTAGAAATTATCAAGACTAGTGTAAACCACAGGAAAAAATAGCAAAAATATGCACTATAATGCTCAAGAGTTCACAATCCACATCCAATGTTGGCAAATGAGAAATGAGGTACATTAGGCTGGTGTGGCATTACAGGTAAAGAGAGGAGCTCAAGAGTTCTAGGATCCTATGTTCTGGAAGAAGTGGCTGAATCAGATCCAAACCCATCAGTTGAGGAATGAATGTAAATGTCAGCATCAAATTAAATGGTACAGTAACCCCCAAATTTGCAGTAGGTAAGGGAAATTGACATGGTTATTTGCTCTCATTATTTGCCATTTATCTAGAACACAGGATGCAAAGGATTAGATAACTGGCTATATGAAGGTGAGAATGTTTGAGGGGGTGAGCAGAAGCTGGCAATGTTTGCAGATGACGTGCTTATGCACCTAACTAACCCAGATCAAGACATACAAAAATGATTTAAAATACTGAGACAATTTACAAATATATCAGGGTATAAAGTGAAGTGAAAAGACAATACAAATCTATGTTAATTACTCACCTACTCATAACTTAGAACAGGAGTACCCCCAACATATTGTGGCATTTATGAGCTCAGACACCTGGGAGTCTGGACTGCAAGGATATCATGAGACTCCACAAAATAATCATGGAATGAAGTGAAAGAAAAGACTTGCAGGATGATTAAATGAAGGGAAGTGTTGAAAGTTGAGTTAGATCGGACAATAAAGGCAGGGAAAATGTTTACAGTGCCGATCATATTATATGTAGGGTAAGCTAACCACCCAGTGGTGTGAACATTGGCTGTAGATGACTGTCAATGTTGATGTGACACCCTTAATCAATGTACAAAATGGTGAACATGGGTGGTGGATGGATGGATGGAGCTTTTATATACAAACCAGAGAAGAAATTCTGGCTCCAGTTAAGAAGGGTGATAATGCAGTGTATTTGGGAAGAATGGAAGAAAATAATTCTGCCAGACAGTGTAGGGGGGTGGCAGTGTCAGATCTAGAAGCATATCATAACGCAACACAGTTAATGTTAATATATTACTGGCAAGAAGATAATTACAGTTCTAATTGGAAAATTATGATATTAAAGTAAACTGGGAATAAACACAGTGTGCAAAGGATACATATTTGGTTATTAGAATTAACAGATAAGCAAAGTAAAAAATGCCTGGCCTGATCTATAAAACATTTAAGGAGTTTTAAATAAAATAAAAAGGAAGGGGCCAGGTGGAAACGTGAAGAATAGCCTACTGTGTTAAATAAGCCAAAGTTTAGGATGGATGTCTCATTGACAAAAATGTGGTGGGAAAAAGAGAGAAAGGTTCACTATTGGGAGTGGCTGAGGGTAGGGAAAGGAGAATGGAAAGAGTTTCTAGACTGTCATCAACCAGAAAGAAAAGAGTGGATGTGATATAAGAATACTGGAACAATTTAATGGGGAAGTAAAAAGAATGGAGAGATGCTTGGGGTGTTTCTGCTTCTGATAGAATCTAGGTCAGCAGAGGACAAAAGTGTTAGATTAATACACGGATTGTTTATAGCGCTGATGAAAGACATAAGGGGAAGGCAGGAAGAAAAAGATACAGAGGTGGCTGATGATGTTGGAAGGAGAGATAACAGAAGAAAGGAGGAGTGAAGTGTGCCTGTCCCCAAGGAGAGTTACCAAGTCAGGGAAATTTGGAATATTTGTGAGGAAATGTCTGCACAAATATTTTTATACACAAAACGGGCTTTAGTCAGGAGTGATGGAGACCATAAGCGGATTCAGACTGGGGACTAGCAACATATGTTTCAGAGTTATAATGTGTTGGAGACATTTTGAAATGATCTACAGGGATTAATAGAGAGAGTATTGGGAAGAGCATGGCAATTGCAGGAAATGGACTTCTACCCAAGTAGGGTAGGGCACAATGGTAAAGGAACTCATTAAGGTACTGATAAACTCTGCTGATGATGGTGGCTAAAAAGGCAATAAATAAATCAATCTAAAACAGATCTGGTGCAACAGTCAGGGAGGTGACAGGCCTAATGAATATTCTACTAGAATTGGAAAATTAATCAGAGCAATGCGTATGGGGAAATTGCGTAAGAGAAAATGTAGGAAATGGGAAGCAGTGGTGAGACAGTAATCACAAAAAGAGTGGGTAATCACAAAAGTTCAATATAAAGCAAGCAAAATGAGGTGACACCAAATGGTCAAAAAAGGAGACGTAGCAAGGTGACAGAGGACTGATTTAGGAAAAGGGTAAGATTAAAATTACATATCTACCTAAAACAGTAAGTTCTAAATATGTTTGGAATTTAACATGTGACATGCCTGAGTCGGAGTTGCATCTGCTATATAAATTAATAGCACCTGATAGAAATTGGAAATTTGGCAGGATTTATGATTAACTGGCCAGCCATCAGAGAATGAAGATGTGCACCATGCATAACGCTTGCATGAAATTTGCAAGTTGTGGAGACTCAATAAACCAGCATTGTTTTCAAACTGTAAAATGTACACCCCATTAGTTTTCATTCAACCACCCAATGTCTTACCCCTTCTATATGAAAAAAAAAACTTTTGGAAGGTATCAAATCTCTCAAGGTGTCATCAGATGGGTGGTATATGTACACTTTTGATGTATCAGCTTTCTATACCAAAAATCGCTGGAGTATTGGTTAGTATATAGTCCAGAATTTAATAAGTTCTTGATATGTCTCACTCAGCATGTGTTAAAATGTTTTTTTTTTTTTTTTTTTTTTTTTAAAGACGAGTGTTATTTACAATTAAAGGGAACAACTATGGGGGCATCCTTTTCTGCCATTTATGCAGATTTATTTATGGGACATACCAAGGAACAGATGACTTAGGATTCTAATCATAACATACTTTTGGAGTCTATGGACATTTGGCACTGATACTTAGATGACTGTTGGTTAATTTGGCAATCGGACCTTGATTATTCATATGAATTTGTTGACTACCTGAATGAAAACAAATGGGGTATTACATTTTACAGTTAACTATCATTCTACACAAATAAGGAAGTTGAGATTAGTTTTCAGGATGATGGTACTTTAGCCAGTAAAGTTTATGGAAAACACTCACAGTTTAATACTCTTATTACATGCCAAGTTGTCATCCTTGGCACACAATCAAGAATATTCCTAAGTCTCAATTTATGCGACTTTGTAGGATTTATTCTTCAGATGAGGTGCTGGCTCAAAAAGAGCAAGAGGTAGTAAAAAGATTTTGTACCAGGGGTTATAAAGATCAGGATGTGGTTTATTCATTGAATAGGACTAGTGGCCTTTATAGGTGCAAATTATTAAAGTATAAACCTAAAGCAGCTTTGAAATCTCAACTTAGACTAGTCACCAATTGCAATACATCCTTTTTTATTGACTTGGTGCAAAAACAGTGGGAGATTTTGTCATCTGATGACACCCTGACAAATTTGAAACCTTCCAAATATATTTTTTCATACAGAAGGGGTAAGACACTGGGTGGTTGGTTTAAAAACTATAAAACATTTAGTGGAACTGAAACAGGCCTACAGCAGACTACATTGGATGATCAACTTTTGTTGGGGTGTCAACCTTGTGGACACTGCAGTTTTTGTAAATATGTTAATAAAACATAGCAATTTACTTCTTATAAGACTTCTCATGTTTTTGATATTCATGTTTATGGAAACTGTGGGTCTGATTGGGTTATCCATTCAGCCACATGTACATGGCCTGCTTTTTACATTGGGAAAACTTCTTGTCCCGTGAAAATGCATATTTCTGAACATTTGAGTGATGTTAGATGTGCCCATCCATCAATTGCTTTGTACAAACATACTATTAAGCACCCTAGAGCTAAATTTAATTTTGTAGTTAGAGACAAAATAATGTACAAAAGGTGAGATAAGTCAGGATGGCATAACATATTAAATAACAAAAGAAAAGAGCTGGATTATTAGATTATATGTACTTTTTTAGCCTGGGCTCAATGAAAGTTTTTAATCCACCAATGACAGGGAGACTTTGGATATTTAAACACTGTGGGGATGATGTTGGTTACTGCACTGACAAAAGCAATTTTGCAGAAACCGGTTTGCTGACTGTTTTTTCCCTTGGTTGCCATTAAATTATTCCATAGTGCTGACTTTTTTTGTGCTGGCCATTTGTTCATTTGGATATTGTCGCTTTCTGGGCATGTACCTTTTCCGTACTTGCCAGAGTTTGGTCGTTTGGCTCTATAAACAATAAACATGGTTAGCTGAAGCATATAGTTCTAGTGAAATAACAAAAAGCACACCAGTACTATAAACGCCCCATCCACATGAAACAAATTTCATCCTTTTCCATATTCAAGCGCAAATTGGATCTATGGATGGGAAACAGAAAATTTACCCCACGACTGCTCCCTGTGCTACTAATGGACACAGGCATATCCTAAATGTTTTATCCCATGAATGGGTCTCCTCACATTATCTATGTTATGATCCCAGTTACTCTCATTATGGGTAATATATAGTTATCAACCATGAGATAGGCAAGACCAATCTCAAATCACATGATTGGCTTAATGGTTAAGGTCTTTACCT